>NC_142376.1:23716917-23994448 GCF_059441005.1 Hippichthys cyanospilos
TTGCTTCTAAAGCATACGCAAGCAGAAATTTCAATGTACAATGATGTTTTTAAAAAAAACAGTCAAAATGTGCTCCACTCGGGCTGAAAACGCTGTTGGGGACATTTCATTAATGTTGACTATAAATCAAAAACTAAGCATTTTTCAGCTGAAATAATGAATGTAGTCCTCTTAATTCTTGCTTCTAAAGCATACGCAAGCAGAAATTTCAATGTACAATGATGTTTTTAAAAAAAGGGTCAAAATGTGCTCCACTCGGGCTGAAAACGCTTGTTTGGAACATTTCATTAATGTTGACTATAAATCATAAACTAAGCATTTTTCAGCTGAAATAATGAATGTAGTCCTCTTAATTCTTGCTTCTAAAGCATACGCAAGCAGAAATTTCAATGTACAATGATGTTTTTAAAAAAACAGTCAAAATGTGCTCCACTCGGGCTGAAAACGCTTGTTTGGGACATGACATTAATGTTGACTATAAATCATAAACTAAGCATTTTTCAGCTGAAATAATGAATGTAGTCCTCTTAATTCTTGCTTCTAAAGCATACGCAAGCAGAAATTTCAATGTACAATGATGTTTTTAAAAAAACGGTCAAAATGTGCTCCACTCGGGCTGAAAACGCTTGTTCGGAACATTTCCTTAATGTTGACTATAAATCATAAACTAAGCATTTTTCAGCTGAAATAATGAATGTAGTCCTCTTAATTCTTGCTTCTAAAGCATACGCAAGCAGAAATTTCAATGTACAATGATGTTTTTAAAAAAAACAGTCAAAATGCGCTCCACTCGGGCTGAAAACGCTGTTGGGGACATTTCATTAATGTTGACTATAAATCATAAACTAAGCATTTTTCAGCTGAAATAATGAATGTAGTCCTCTTAATTCTTGCTTCTAAAGCATACGCAAGCAGAAATTTCAATGTACAATGATGTTTTTAAAAAAACGGTCAAAATGTGCTCCACTCGGGCTGAAAACGCTTGTTTGGGACATTACATTAATGTTGACTATAAATCATAAACTAAGCATTTTTCAGCTGAAATAATGAATGTAGTCCTCTTAATTCTTGCTTCTAAAGCATACGCAAACAGAAATTTCAATGTACAATGATGTTTTTTAAAAAACGGTCAAAATGTGCTCCACTCGGGCTGAAAACGCTTGTTCGGAACATTTCCTTAATGTTGACTATAAATCATAAACTAAGCATTTTTCAGCTGAAATAATGAATGTAGTCCTCTTAATTCTTGCTTCTAAAGCATACGCAAGCAGAAATTTCAATGTACAATGATGTTTTTAAAAAAAACAGTCAAAATGCGCTCCACTCGGGCTGAAAACGCTGTTGGGGACATTTCATTAATGTTGACTACAAATCAAAAACTAAGCATTTTTCAGCTGAAATAATGAATGTAGTCCTCTTAATTCTTGCTTCTAAAGCATACGCAAAGCAGAAATTTCAATGTACAATGATGTTTTTAAAAAAAGGGTCAAAATGTGCTCCACTCAGGCTGAAAACGCTTGTTTGGAACATTTCATTAATGTTGACTATAAATCATAAACTAAGCATTTTTCAGCTGAAATAATGAATGTAGTCCTCTTAATTCTTGCTTCTAAAGCATACGCAAGCAGAAATTTCAATGTACAATGATGTTTTTAAAAAAACAGTCAAAATGTGCTCCACTCGGGCTGAAAACGCTTGTTTGGGACATGACATTAATGTTGACTATAAATCATAAATTAAGCATTTTTCAGCTGAAATAATGAATGTAGTCCTCTTAATTCTTGCTTCTAAAGCATACGCAAGCAGAAATTTCAATGTACAATGATGTTTTTAAAAAAACGGTCAAAATGTGCTCCACTCGGGCTGAAAACGCTTGTTCGGAACATTTCCTTAATGTTGACTATAAATCATAAACTAAGCATTTTTCAGCTGAAATAATGAATGTAGTCCTCTTAATTCTTGCTTCTAAAGCATACGCAAGCAGAAATTTCAATGTACAATGATGTTTTTAAAAAAACGGTCAAAATGTGCTCCACTCGGGCTGAAAACGCTTGTTTGGGACATTACATTAATGTTGACTATAAATCATAAACTAAGCATTTTTCAGCTGAAATAATGAATGTAGTCCTCTTAATTCTTGCTTCTAAAGCATACGCAAACAGAAATTTCAATGTACAATGATGTTTTTTAAAAAACGGTCAAAATGTGCTCCACTCGGGCTGAAAACGCTTGTTTGGGACATGACATTAATGTTGACTATAAATCATAAACTAAGCATTTTTCAGCTGAAATAATGAATGTAGTCCTCTTAATTCTTGCTTCTAAAGCATACGCAAGCAGAAATTTCAATGTACAATGATGTTTTTAAAAAAACAGTCAAAATGTGCTCCACTCGGGCTGAAAACGCTTGTTTGGGACATGACATTAATGTTGACTATAAATCATAAATTAAGCATTTTTCAGCTGAAATAATGAATGTAGTCCTCTTAATTCTTGCTTCTAAAGCATACGCAAGCAGAAATTTCAATGTACAATGATGTTTTTAAAAAAACGGTCAAAATGTGCTCCACTCGGGCTGAAAACGCTTGTTCGGAACATTTCCTTAATGTTGACTATAAATCATAAACTAAGCATTTTTCAGCTGAAATAATGAATGTAGTCCTCTTAATTCTTGCTTCTAAAGCATACGCAAGCAGAAATTTCAATGTACAATGATCTTTTTAAAAAAAACAGTCAAAATGCGCTCCACTCGGGCTGAAAACGCTGTTGGGGACATTTCATTAATGTTGACTATAAATCATAAACTAAGCATTTTTCAGCTGAAATAATGAATGTAGTCCTCTTAATTCTTGCTTCTAAAGCATACGCAAGCAGAAATTTCAATGTACAATGATGTTTTTAAAAAAACGGTCAAAATGTGCTCCACTCGGGCTGAAAACGCTTGTTTGGGACATTACATTAATGTTGACTATAAATCATAAACTAAGCATTTTTCAGCTGAAATAATGAATGTAGTCCTCTTAATTCTTGCTTCTAAAGCATACGCAAACAGAAATTTCAATGTACAATGATGTTTTTTAAAAAACGGTCAAAATGTGCTCCACTCGGGCTGAAAACGCTTGTTCGGAACTTTTCCTTAATGTTGACTATAAATCATAAACTAAGCATTTTTCAGCTGAAATAATGAATGTAGTCCTCTTAATCCTTGCTTCTAAAGCATACGCAAGCAGAAATTTCAATGTACAATGATGTTTTTAAAAAAAACAGTCAAAATGCGCTCCACTCGGGCTGAAAACGCTGTTGGGGACATTTCATTAATGTTGACTATAAATCATAAACTAAGCATTTTTCAGCTGAAATAATGAATGTAGTCCTCTTAATTCTTGCTTCTAAAGCATACGCAAGCAGAAATTTCAATGTACAATGATGTTTTTAAAAAAACGGTCAAAATGTGCTCCACTCGGGCTGAAAACGCTTGTTTGGGACATTACATTAATGTTGACTATAAATCATAAACTAAGCATTTTTCAGCTGAAATAATGAATGTAGTCCTCTTAATTCTTGCTTCTAAAGCATACGCAAGCAGAAATTTCAATGTACAATGATGTTTTTAAAAAAACAGTCAAAATGTGCTCCACTCGGGCTGAAAACGCTTGTTTGGGACATGACATTAATGTTGACTATAAATCATAAACTAAGCATTTTTCAGCTGAAATAATGAATGTAGTCCTCTTAATTCTTGCTTCTAAAGCATACGCAAGCAGAAATTTCAATGTACAATGATGTTTTTAAAAAAACGGTCAAAATGTGCTCCACTCGGGCTGAAAACGCTTGTTCGGAACATTTCCTTAATGTTGACTATAAATCATAAACTAAGCATTTTTCAGCTGAAATAATGAATGTAGTCCTCTTAATTCTTGCTTCTAAAGCATACGCAAGCAGAAATTTCAATGTACAATGATGTTTTTAAAAAAAACAGTCAAAATGCGCTCCACTCGGGCTGAAAACGCTGTTGGGGACATTTCATTAATGTTGACTATAAATCATAAACTAAGCATTTTTCAGCTGAAATAATGAATGTAGTCCTCTTAATTCTTGCTTCTAAAGCATACGCAAGCAGAAATTTCAATGTACAATGATGTTTTTAAAAAAAACGGTCAAAATGTGCTCCACTCGGGCTGAAAACGCTTGTTCGGAACATTTCCTTAATGTTGACTATAAATCATAAACTAAGCATTTTTCAGCTGAAATAATGAATGTAGTCCTCTTAATTCTTGCTTCTAAAGCATACACAAACAGAAAATTCAATGTGCAATGATGTTTTTAAAAAAACGGTCAAAATGTGCTCCACTCGGGCTGAAAACGCTGTTGGGGACATTTCATTAATGTTGACTATAAATCAAAAACTAAGCATTTTTCAGCTGAAATAATGAATGTAGTCCTCTTAATTCTTGCTTCTAAAGCATACGCAAGCAGAAATTTCAATGTACAATGATGTTTTTAAAAAAACAGTCAAAATGTGCTCCACTCGGGCTGAAAACGCTGTTGGGGACATTTCATTAATGTTGACTATAAATCATAAACTAAGCATTTTTCAGCTGAAATAATGAATGTAGTCCTCTTAATTCTTGCTTCTAAAGCATACGCAAGCAGAAATTTCAATGTACAATGATGTTTTTAAAAAAACGGTCAAAATGTGCTCCACTCGGGCTGAAAACGCTTGTTCGGAACATTTCCTTAATGTTGACTATAAATCATAAACTAAGCATTTTTCAGCTGAAATAATGAATGTAGTCCTCTTAATTCTTGCTTCTAAAGCATACGCAAGCAGAAATTTCAATGTACAATGATGTTTTTAAAAAAAACAGTCAAAATGCGCTCCACTCGGGCTGAAAACGCTGTTGGGGACATTTCATTAATGTTGACTATAAATCATAAACTAAGCATTTTTCAGCTGAAATAATGAATGTAGTCCTCTTAATTCTTGCTTCTAAAGCATACGCAAGCAGAAATTTCAATGTACAATGATGTTTTTAAAAAAACGGTCAAAATGTGCTCCACTCGGGCTGAAAACGCTTGTTTGGGACATTACATTAATGTTGACTATAAATCATAAACTAAGCATTTTTCAGCTGAAATAATGAATGTAGTCCTCTTAATTCTTGCTTCTAAAGCATACGCAAACAGAAATTTCAATGTACAATGATGTTTTTTAAAAAACGGTCAAAATGTGCTCCACTCGGGCTGAAAACGCTTGTTCGGAACATTTCCTTAATGTTGACTATAAATCATAAACTAAGCATTTTTCAGCTGAAATAATGAATGTAGTCCTCTTAATTCTTGCTTCTAAAGCATACGCAAGCAGAAATTTCAATGTACAATGATGTTTTTAAAAAAACAGTCAAAATGTGCTCCACTCGGGCTGAAAACGCTGTTGGGGACATTTCATTAATGTTGACTATAAATCATAAACTAAGCATTTTTCAGCTGAAATAATGAATGTAGTCCTCTTAATTCTTGCTTCTAAAGCATACGCAAGCAGAAATTTCAATGTACAATGATGTTTTTAAAAAAACGGTCAAAATGTGCTCCACTCGGGCTGAAAACGCTTGTTCGGAACATTTCCTTAATGTTGACTATAAATCATAAACTAAGCATTTTTCAGCTGAAATAATGAATGTAGTCCTCTTAATTCTTGCTTCTAAAGCATACGCAAGCAGAAATTTCAATGTACAATGATGTTTTTAAAAAAAACAGTCAAAATGCGCTCCACTCGGGCTGAAAACGCTGTTGGGGACATTTCATTAATGTTGACTATAAATCATAAACTAAGCATTTTTCAGCTGAAATAATGAATGTAGTCCTCTTAATTCTTGCTTCTAAAGCATACGCAAGCAGAAATTTCAATGTACAATGATGTTTTTAAAAAAAACGGTCAAAATGTGCTCCACTCGGGCTGAAAACGCTTGTTCGGAACATTTCCTTAATGTTGACTATAAATCATAAACTAAGCATTTTTCAGCTGAAATAATGAATGTAGTCCTCTTAATTCTTGCTTCTAAAGCATACACAAACAGAAAATTCAATGTGCAATGATGTTTTTAAAAAAACGGTCAAAATGTGCTCCACTCGGGCTGAAAACGCTGTTGGGGACATTTCATTAATGTTGACTATAAATCAAAAACTAAGCATTTTTCAGCTGAAATAATGAATGTAGTCCTCTTAATTCTTGCTTCTAAAGCATACGCAAGCAGAAATTTCAATGTACAATGATGTTTTTAAAAAAACAGTCAAAATGTGCTCCACTCGGGCTGAAAACGCTGTTGGGGACATTTCATTAATGTTGACTATAAATCATAAACTAAGCATTTTTCAGCTGAAATAATGAATGTAGTCCTCTTAATTCTTGCTTCTAAAGCATACGCAAGCAGAAATTTCAATGTACAATGATGTTTTTAAAAAAACGGTCAAAATGTGCTCCACTCGGGCTGAAAACGCTTGTTCGGAACATTTCCTTAATGTTGACTATAAATCATAAACTAAGCATTTTTCAGCTGAAATAATGAATGTAGTCCTCTTAATTCTTGCTTCTAAAGCATACGCAAGCAGAAATTTCAATGTACAATGATGTTTTTAAAAAAAACAGTCAAAATGCGCTCCACTCGGGCTGAAAACGCTGTTGGGGACATTTCATTAATGTTGACTATAAATCATAAACTAAGCATTTTTCAGCTGAAATAATGAATGTAGTCCTCTTAATTCTTGCTTCTAAAGCATACGCAAGCAGAAATTTCAATGTACAATGATGTTTTTAAAAAAACGGTCAAAATGTGCTCCACTCGGGCTGAAAACGCTTGTTTGGGACATTACATTAATGTTGACTATAAATCATAAACTAAGCATTTTTCAGCTGAAATAATGAATGTAGTCCTCTTAATTCTTGCTTCTAAAGCATACGCAAACAGAAATTTCAATGTACAATGATGTTTTTTAAAAAACGGTCAAAATGTGCTCCACTCGGGCTGAAAACGCTTGTTCGGAACATTTCCTTAATGTTGACTATAAATCATAAACTAAGCATTTTTCAGCTGAAATAATGAATGTAGTCCTCTTAATTCTTGCTTCTAAAGCATACGCAAGCAGAAATTTCAATGTACAATGATGTTTTTAAAAAAAACAGTCAAAATGCGCTCCACTCGGGCTGAAAACGCTGTTGGGGACATTTCATTAATGTTGACTATAAATCATAAACTAAGCATTTTTCAGCTGAAATAATGAATGTAGTCCTCTTAATTCTTGCTTCTAAAGCATACGCAAGCAGAAATTTCAATGTACAATGATGTTTTTAAAAAAACGGTCAAAATGTGCTCCACTCGGGCTGAAAACGCTTGTTTGGGACATTACATTAATGTTGACTATAAATCATAAACTAAGCATTTTTCAGCTGAAATAATGAATGTAGTCCTCTTAATTCTTGCTTCTAAAGCATACGCAAGCAGAAATTTCAATGTACAATGATGTTTTTAAAAAAACAGTCAAAATGTGCTCCACTCGGGCTGAAAACGCTTGTTTGGGACATGACATTAATGTTGACTATAAATCATAAACTAAGCATTTTTCAGCTGAAATAATGAATGTAGTCCTCTTAATTCTTGCTTCTAAAGCATACGCAAGCAGAAATTTCAATGTACAATGATGTTTTTAAAAAAACGGTCAAAATGTGCTCCACTCGGGCTGAAAACGCTTGTTCGGAACATTTCCTTAATGTTGACTATAAATCATAAACTAAGCATTTTTCAGCTGAAATAATGAATGTAGTCCTCTTAATTCTTGCTTCTAAAGCATACGCAAGCAGAAATTTCAATGTACAATGATGTTTTTAAAAAAAACAGTCAAAATGCGCTCCACTCGGGCTGAAAACGCTGTTGGGGACATTTCATTAATGTTGACTATAAATCATAAACTAAGCATTTTTCAGCTGAAATAATGAATGTAGTCCTCTTAATTCTTGCTTCTAAAGCATACGCAAGCAGAAATTTCAATGTACAATGATGTTTTTAAAAAAACGGTCAAAATGTGCTCCACTCGGGCTGAAAACGCTTGTTCGGAACATTTCCTTAATGTTGACTATAAATCATAAACTAAGCATTTTTCAGCTGAAATAATGAATGTAGTCCTCTTAATTCTTGCTTCTAAAGCATACACAAACAGAAAATTCAATGTGCAATGATGTTTTTAAAAAAACGGTCAAAATGTGCTCCACTCGGGCTGAAAACGCTGTTGGGGACATTTCATTAATGTTGACTATAAATCAAAAACTAAGCATTTTTCAGCTGAAATAATGAATGTAGTCCTCTTAATTCTTGCTTCTAAAGCATACGCAAGCAGAAATTTCAATGTACAATGATGTTTTTAAAAAAACAGTCAAAATGTGCTCCACTCGGGCTGAAAACGCTGTTGGGGACATTTCATTAATGTTGACTATAAATCATAAACTAAGCATTTTTCAGCTGAAATAATGAATGTAGTCCTCTTAATTCTTGCTTCTAAAGCATACGCAAGCAGAAATTTCAATGTACAATGATGTTTTTAAAAAAACGGTCAAAATGTGCTCCACTCGGGCTGAAAACGCTTGTTCGGAACATTTCCTTAATGTTGACTATAAATCATAAACTAAGCATTTTTCAGCTGAAATAATGAATGTAGTCCTCTTAATTCTTGCTTCTAAAGCATACGCAAGCAGAAATTTCAATGTACAATGATGTTTTTAAAAAAAACAGTCAAAATGCGCTCCACTCGGGCTGAAAACGCTGTTGGGGACATTTCATTAATGTTGACTATAAATCATAAACTAAGCATTTTTCAGCTGAAATAATGAATGTAGTCCTCTTAATTCTTGCTTCTAAAGCATACGCAAGCAGAAATTTCAATGTACAATGATGTTTTTAAAAAAACGGTCAAAATGTGCTCCACTCGGGCTGAAAACGCTTGTTTGGGACATTACATTAATGTTGACTATAAATCATAAACTAAGCATTTTTCAGCTGAAATAATGAATGTAGTCCTCTTAATTCTTGCTTCTAAAGCATACGCAAACAGAAATTTCAATGTACAATGATGTTTTTTAAAAAACGGTCAAAATGTGCTCCACTCCGGCTGAAAACGCTTGTTCGGAACATTTCCTTAATGTTGACTATAAATCATAAACTAAGCATTTTTCAGCTGAAATAATGAATGTAGTCCTCTTAATTCTTGCTTCTAAAGCATACGCAAGCAGAAATTTCAATGTACAATGATGTTTTTAAAAAAAACAGTCAAAATGCGCTCCACTCGGGCTGAAAACGCTGTTGGGGACATTTCATTAATGTTGACTATAAATCATAAACTAAGCATTTTTCAGCTGAAATAATGAATGTAGTCCTCTTAATTCTTGCTTCTAAAGCATACGCAAGCAGAAATTTCAATGTACAATGATGTTTTTAAAAAAACGGTCAAAATGTGCTCCACTCGGGCTGAAAACGCTTGTTTGGGACATTACATTAATGTTGACTATAAATCATAAACTAAGCATTTTTCAGCTGAAATAATGAATGTAGTCCTCTTAATTCTTGCTTCTAAAGCATACGCAAACAGAAATTTCAATGTACAATGATGTTTTTTAAAAAACGGTCAAAATGTGCTCCACTCGGGCTGAAAACGCTTGTTCGGAACATTTCCTTAATGTTGACTATAAATCATAAACTAAGCATTTTTCAGCTGAAATAATGAATGTAGTCCTCTTAATTCTTGCTTCTAAAGCATACGCAAGCAGAAATTTCAATGTACAATGATGTTTTTAAAAAAAACAGTCAAAATGCGCTCCACTCGGGCTGAAAACGCTGTTGGGGACATTTCATTAATGTTGACTATAAATCATAAACTAAGCATTTTTCAGCTGAAATAATGAATGTAGTCCTCTTAATTCTTGCTTCTAAAGCATACGCAAGCAGAAATTTCAATGTACAATGATGTTTTTAAAAAAACGGTCAAAATGTGCTCCACTCGGGCTGAAAACGCTTGTTTGGGACATTACATTAATGTTGACTATAAATCATAAACTAAGCATTTTTCAGCTGAAATAATGAATGTAGTCCTCTTAATTCTTGCTTCTAAAGCATACGCAAGCAGAAATTTCAATGTACAATGATGTTTTTAAAAAAAACAGTCAAAATGTGCTCCACTCGGGCTGAAAACGCTTGTTTGGGACATGACATTAATGTTGACTGTAAATCATAAACTAAGCATTTTTCAGCTGAAATAATGAATGTAGTCCTCTTAATTCTTGCTTCTAAAGCATACGCAAGCAGAAATTTCAATGTACAATGATGTTTTTAAAAAAACGGTCAAAATGTGCTCCACTCGGGCTGAAAACGCTTGTTCGGAACATTTCCTTAATGTTGACTATAAATCATAAACTAAGCATTTTTCAGCTGAAATAATGAATGTAGTCCTCTTAATTCTTGCTTCTAAAGCATACGCAAGCAGAAATTTCAATGTACAATGATGTTTTTAAAAAAAACAGTCAAAATGCGCTCCACTCGGGCTGAAAACGCTGTTGGGGACATTTCATTAATGTTGACTATAAATCATAAACTAAGCATTTTTCAGCTGAAATAATGAATGTAGTCCTCTTAATTCTTGCTTCTAAAGCATACGCAAGCAGAAATTTCAATGTACAATGATGTTTTTAAAAAAACGGTCAAAATGTGCTCCACTCGGGCTGAAAACGCTTGTTCGGAACATTTCCTTAATGTTGACTATAAATCATAAACTAAGCATTTTTCAGCTGAAATAATGAATGTAGTCCTCTTAATTCTTGCTTCTAAAGCATACGCAAGCAGAAATTTCAATGTACAATGATGTTTTTAAAAAAAACAGTCAAAATGCGCTCCACTCGGGCTGAAAACGCTGTTGGGGACATTTCATTAATGTTGACTATAAATCATAAACTAAGCATTTTTCAGCTGAAATAATGAATGTAGTCCTCTTAATTCTTGCTTCTAAAGCATACGCAAGCAGAAATTTCAATGTACAATGATGTTTTTAAAAAAACGGTCAAAATGTGCTCCACTCGGGCTGAAAACGCTTGTTTGGGACATTACATTAATGTTGACTATAAATCATAAACTAAGCATTTTTCAGCTGAAATAATGAATGTAGTCCTCTTAATTCTTGCTTCTAAAGCATACGCAAACAGAAATTTCAATGTACAATGATGTTTTTTAAAAAACGGTCAAAATGTGCTCCACTCGGGCTGAAAACGCTTGTTTGGAACATTTCCTTAATGTTGACTATAAATCATAAACTAAGCATTTTTCAGCTGAAATAATGAATGTAGTCCTCTTAATTCTTGCTTCTAAAGCATACGCAAGCAGAAATTTCAATGTACAATGATGTTTTTAAAAAAAACAGTCAAAATGCGCTCCACTCGGGCTGAAAACGCTGTTGGGGACATTTCATTAATGTTGACTATAAATCATAAACTAAGCATTTTTCAGCTGAAATAATGAATGTAGTCCTCTTAATTCTTGCTTCTAAAGCATACGCAAGCAGAAATTTCAATGTACAATGATGTTTTTAAAAAAACGGTCAAAATGTGCTCCACTCGGGCTGAAAACGCTTGTTTGGGACATGACATTAATGTTGACTATAAATCATAAACTAAGCATTTTTCAGCTGAAATAATGAATGTAGTCCTCTTAATTCTTGCTTCTAAAGCATACGCAAGCAGAAATTTCAATGTACAATGATGTTTTTAAAAAAACAGTCAAAATGTGCTCCACTCGGGCTGAAAACGCTTGTTTGGGACATGACATTAATGTTGACTATAAATCATAAACTAAGCATTTTTCAGCTGAAATAATGAATGTAGTCCTCTTAATTCTTGCTTCTAAAGCATACGCAAGCAGAAATTTCAATGTACAATGATGTTTTTAAAAAAACGGTCAAAATGTGCTCCACTCGGGCTGAAAACGCTTGTTCGGAACATTTCCTTAATGTTGACTATAAATCATAAACTAAGCATTTTTCAGCTGAAATAATGAATGTAGTCCTCTTAATTCTTGCTTCTAAAGCATACGCAAGCAGAAATTTCAATGTACAATGATGTTTTTAAAAAAAACAGTCAAAATGCGCTCCACTCGGGCTGAAAACGCTGTTGGGGACATTTCATTAATGTTGACTACAAATCAAAAACTAAGCATTTTTCAGCTGAAATAATGAATGTAGTCCTCTTAATTCTTGCTTCTAAAGCATTCGCAAGCAGAAATTTCAATGTACAATGATGTTTTTTAAAAAACGGTCAAAATGTGCTCCACTCGGGCTGAAAACGCTTGTTCGGAACATTTCCTTAATGTTGACTATAAATCATAAACTAAGCATTTTTCAGCTGAAATAATGAATGTAGTCCTCTTAATTCTTGCTTCTAAAGCATACGCAAGCAGAAATTTCAATGTACAATGATGTTTTTAAAAAAAACAGTCAAAATGCGCTCCACTCGGGCTGAAAACGCTGTTGGGGACATTTCATTAATGTTGACTACAAATCAAAAACTAAGCATTTTTCAGCTGAAATAATGAATGTAGTCCTCTTAATTCTTGCTTCTAAAGCATACGCAAGCAGAAATTTCAATGTACAATGATGTTTTTAAAAAAAGGGTCAAAATGTGCTCCACTCGGGCTGAAAACGCTTGTTTGGAACATTTCATTAATGTTGACTATAAATCATAAACTAAGCATTTTTCAGCTGAAATAATGAATGTAGTCCTCTTAATTCTTGCTTCTAAAGCATACGCAAGCAGAAATTTCAATGTACAATGATGTTTTTAAAAAAACAGTCAAAATGTGCTCCACTCGGGCTGAAAACGCTTGTTTGGGACATGACATTAATGTTGACTATAAATCATAAACTAAGCATTTTTCAGCTGAAATAATGAATGTAGTCCTCTTAATTCTTGCTTCTTAAGCATACGCAAGCAGAAATTTCAATGTACAATGATGTTTTTAAAAAAACAGTCAAAATGTGCTCCACTCGGGCTGAAAACGCTTGTTTGGGACATTACATTAATGTTGACTATAAATCATAAACTAAGCATTTTTCAGCTGAAATAATGAATGTAGTCCTCTTAATTCTTGCTTCTAAAGCATACGCAAAAAGAAATTTCAATGTACAATGATGTTTTTTAAAAAACGGTCAAAATGTGCTCCACTCGGGCTGAAAACGCTTGTTCGGAACATTTCCTTAATGTTGACTATAAATCATAAACTAAGCATTTTTCAGCTGAAATAATGAATGTAGTCCTCTTAATTCTTGCTTCTAAAGCATACGCAAGCAGAAATTTCAATGTACAATGATGTTTTTAAAAAAAACAGTCAAAATGCGCTCCACTCGGGCTGAAAACGCTGTTGGGGACATTTCATTAATGTTGACTACAAATCAAAAACTAAGCATTTTTCAGCTGAAATAATGAATGTAGTCCTCTTGATTCTTGCTTCTAAAGCATACGCAAGCAGAAATTTCAATGTACAATGATGTTTTTAAAAAAAGGGTCAAAATGTGCTCCACTCGGGCTGAAAACGCTTGTTTGGAACATTTCATTAATGTTGACTATAAATCATAAACTAAGCATTTTTCAGCTGAAATAATGAATGTAGTCCTCTTAATTCTTGCTTCTAAAGCATACGCAAGCAGAAATTTCAATGTACAATGATGTTTTTAAAAAAACTGTCAAAATGTGCTCCACTCGGGCTGAAAACGCTTGTTTGGGACATGACATTAATGTTGACTATAAATCATAAACTAAGCATTTTTCAGCTGAAATAATGAATGTAGTCCTCTTAATTCTTGCTTCTAAAGCATACGCAAGCAGAAATTTCAATGTACAATGATGTTTTTAAAAAAACAGTCAAAATGTGCTCCACTCGGGCTGAAAACGCTTGTTTGGGACATGACATTAATGTTGACTATAAATCATAAACTAAGCATTTTTCAGCTGAAATAATGAATGTAGTCCTCTTAATTCTTGCTTCTAAAGCATACGCAAGCAGAAATTTCAATGTACAATGATGTTTTTAAAAAAACGGTCAAAATGTGCTCCACTCGGGCTGAAAACGCTTGTTCGGAACATTTCCTTAATGTTGACTATAAATCATAAACTAAGCATTTTTCAGCTGAAATAATGAATGTAGTCCTCTTAATTCTTGCTTCTAAAGCATACGCAAGCAGAAATTTCAATGTACAATGATGTTTTTAAAAAAACAGTCAAAATGTGCTCCACTCGGGCTGAAAACGCTTGTTTGGGACATGACATTAATGTTGACTATAAATCATAAACTAAGCATTTTTCAGCTGAAATAATGAATGTAGTCCTCTTAATTCTTGCTTCTAAAGCATACGCAAGCAGAAATTTCAATGTACAATGATGTTTTTAAAAAAACGGTCAAAATGTGCTCCACTCGGGCTGAAAACGCTTGTTTGGGACATGACATTAATGTTGACTATAAATCATAAACTAAGCATTTTTCAGCTGAAATAATGAATGTAGTCCTCTTAATTCTTGCTTCTAAAGCATACGCAAGCAGAAATTTCAATGTACAATGATGTTTTTAAAAAAACAGTCAAAATGCGCTCCACTCGGGCTGAAAACGCTGTTGGGGACATTTCATTAATGTTGACTATAAATCATAAACTAAGCATTTTTCAGCTGAAATAATGAATGTAGTCCTCTTAATTCTTGCTTCTAAAGCATACGCAAGCAGAAATTTCAATGTACAATGATGTTTTTAAAAAAAACAGTCAAAATGCGCTCCACTCGGGCTGAAAACGCTGTTGGGGACATTTCATTAATGTTGACTATAAATCATAAACTAAGCATTTTTCAGCTGAAATAATGAATGTAGTCCTCTTAATTCTTGCTTCTAAAGCATACGCAAGCAGAAATTTCAATGTACAATGATGTTTTTAAAAAAACGGTCAAAATGTGCTCCACTCGGGCTGAAAACGCTTGTTTGGGACATTACATTAATGTTGACTATAAATCATAAACTAAGCATTTTTCAGCTGAAATAATGAATGTAGTCCTCTTAATTCTTGCTTCTAAAGCATACGCAAACAGAAATTTCAATGTACAATGATGTTTTTTAAAAAACGGTCAAAATGTGCTCCACTCGGGCTGAAAACGCTTGTTCGGAACATTTCCTTAATGTTGACTATAAATCATAAACTAAGCATTTTTCAGCTGAAATAATGAATGTAGTCCTCTTAATTCTTGCTTCTAAAGCATACGCAAGCAGAAATTTCAATGTACAATGATGTTTTTAAAAAAAACAGTCAAAATGCGCTCCACTCGGGCTGAAAACGCTGTTGGGGACATTTCATTAATGTTGACTACAAATCAAAAACTAAGCATTTTTCAGCTGAAATAATGAATGTAGTCCTCTTAATTCTTGCTTCTAAAGCATACGCAAAGCAGAAATTTCAATGTACAATGATGTTTTTAAAAAAAGGGTCAAAATGTGCTCCACTCAGGCTGAAAACGCTTGTTTGGAACATTTCATTAATGTTGACTATAAATCATAAACTAAGCATTTTTCAGCTGAAATAATGAATGTAGTCCTCTTAATTCTTGCTTCTAAAGCATACGCAAGCAGAAATTTCAATGTACAATGATGTTTTTAAAAAAACAGTCAAAATGTGCTCCACTCGGGCTGAAAACGCTTGTTTGGGACATGACATTAATGTAGACTATAAATCATAAATTAAGCATTTTTCAGCTGAAATAATGAATGTAGTCCTCTTAATTCTTGCTTCTAAAGCATACGCAAGCAGAAATTTCAATGTACAATGATGTTTTTAAAAAAACGGTCAAAATGTGCTCCACTCGGGCTGAAAACGCTTGTTCGGAACATTTCCTTAATGTTGACTATAAATCATAAACTAAGCATTTTTCAGCTGAAATAATGAATGTAGTCCTCTTAATTCTTGCTTCTAAAGCATACGCAAGCAGAAATTTCAATGTACAATGATGTTTTTAAAAAAAACAGTCAAAATGCGCTCCACTCGGGCTGAAAACGCTGTTGGGGACATTTCATTAATGTTGACTATAAATCATAAACTAAGCATTTTTCAGCTGAAATAATGAATGTAGTCCTCTTAATTCTTGCTTCTAAAGCATACGCAAGCAGAAATTTCAATGTACAATGATGTTTTTAAAAAAACGGTCAAAATGTGCTCCACTCGGGCTGAAAACGCTTGTTTGGGACATTACATTAATGTTGACTATAAATCATAAACTAAGCATTTTTCAGCTGAAATAATGAATGTAGTCCTCTTAATTCTTGCTTCTAAAGCATACGCAAACAGAAATTTCAATGTACAATGATGTTTTTTAAAAAACGGTCAAAATGTGCTCCACTCGGGCTGAAAACGCTTGTTCGGAACATTTCCTTAATGTTGACTATAAATCATAAACTAAGCATTTTTCAGCTGAAATAATGAATGTAGTCCTCTTAATTCTTGCTTCTAAAGCATACGCAAGCAGAAATTTCAATGTACAATGATGTTTTTAAAAAAAACAGTCAAAATGCGCTCCACTCGGGCTGAAAACGCTGTTGGGGACATTTCATTAATGTTGACTACAAATCAAAAACTAAGCATTTTTCAGCTGAAATAATGAATGTAGTCCTCTTAATTCTTGCTTCTAAAGCATACGCAAAGCAGAAATTTCAATGTACAATGATGTTTTTAAAAAAAGGGTCAAAATGTGCTCCACTCAGGCTGAAAACGCTTGTTTGGAACATTTCATTAATGTTGACTATAAATCATAAACTAAGCATTTTTCAGCTGAAATAATGAATGTAGTCCTCTTAATTCTTGCTTCTAAAGCATACGCAAGCAGAAATTTCAATGTACAATGATGTTTTTAAAAAAACAGTCAAAATGTGCTCCACTCGGGCTGAAAACGCTTGTTTGGGACATGACATTAATGTTGACTATAAATCATAAATTAAGCATTTTTCAGCTGAAATAATGAATGTAGTCCTCTTAATTCTTGCTTCTAAAGCATACGCAAGCAGAAATTTCAATGTACAATGATGTTTTTAAAAAAACGGTCAAAATGTGCTCCACTCGGGCTGAAAACGCTTGTTCGGAACATTTCCTTAATGTTGACTATAAATCATAAACTAAGCATTTTTCAGCTGAAATAATGAATGTAGTCCTCTTAATTCTTGCTTCTAAAGCATACGCAAGCAGAAATTTCAATGTACAATGATGTTTTTAAAAAAAACAGTCAAAATGCGCTCCACTCGGGCTGAAAACGCTGTTGGGGACATTTCATTAATGTTGACTATAAATCATAAACTAAGCATTTTTCAGCTGAAATAATGAATGTAGTCCTCTTAATTCTTGCTTCTAAAGCATACGCAAGCAGAAATTTCAATGTACAATGATGTTTTTAAAAAAACGGTCAAAATGTGCTCCACTCGGGCTGAAAACGCTTGTTTGGGACATTACATTAATGTTGACTATAAATCATAAACTAAGCATTTTTCAGCTGAAATAATGAATGTAGTCCTCTTAATTCTTGCTTCTAAAGCATACGCAAACAGAAATTTCAATGTACAATGATGTTTTTTAAAAAACGGTCAAAATGTGCTCCACTCGGGCTGAAAACGCTTGTTCGGAACATTTCCTTAATGTTGACTATAAATCATAAACTAAGCATTTTTCAGCTGAAATAATGAATGTAGTCCTCTTAATTCTTGCTTCTAAAGCATACGCAAGCAGAAATTTCAATGTACAATGATGTTTTTAAAAAAAACAGTCAAAATGCGCTCCACTCGGGCTGAAAACGCTGTTGGGGACATTTCATTAATGTTGACTATAAATCATAAACTAAGCATTTTTCAGCTGAAATAATGAATGTAGTCCTCTTAATTCTTGCTTCTAAAGCATACGCAAGCAGAAATTTCAATGTACAATGATGTTTTTAAAAAAACGGTCAAAATGTGCTCCACTCGGGCTGAAAACGCTTGTTTGGGACATTACATTAATGTTGACTATAAATCATAAACTAAGCATTTTTCAGCTGAAATAATGAATGTAGTCCTCTTAATTCTTGCTTCTAAAGCATACGCAAGCAGAAATTTCAATGTACAATGATGTTTTTAAAAAAACAGTCAAAATGTGCTCCACTCGGGCTGAAAACGCTTGTTTGGGACATGACATTAATGTTGACTATAAATCATAAACTAAGCATTTTTCAGCTGAAATAATGAATGAAGTCCTCTTAATTCTTGCTTCTAAAGCATACGCAAGCAGAAATTTCAATGTACAATGATGTTTTTAAAAAAACGGTCAAAATGTGCTCCACTCGGGCTGAAAACGCTTGTTCGGAACATTTCCTTAATGTTGACTATAAATCATAAACTAAGCATTTTTCAGCTGAAATAATGAATGTAGTCCTCTTAATTCTTGCTTCTAAAGCATACGCAAGCAGAAATTTCAATGTACAATGATGTTTTTAAAAAAAACTGTCAAAATGCGCTCCACTCGGGCTGAAAACGCTGTTGGGGACATTTCATTAATGTTGACTATAAATCATAAACTAAGCATTTTTCAGCTGAAATAATGAATGTAGTCCTCTTAATTCTTGCTTCTAAAGCATACGCAAGCAGAAATTTCAATGTACAATGATGTTTTTAAAAAAACAGTCAAAATGTGCTCCACTCGGGCTGAAAACGCTTGTTTGGGACATGACATTAATGTTGACTATAAATCATAAACTAAGCATTTTTCAGCTGAAATAATGAATGTAGTCCTCTTAATTCTTGCTTCTAAAGCATACGCAAGCAGAAATTTCAATGTACAATGATGTTTTTAAAAAAACAGTCAAAATGTGCTCCACTCGGGCTGAAAACGCTTGTTTGGGACATTACATTAATGTTGACTATAAATCATAAACTAAGCATTTTTCAACTGAAATAATGAATGTAGTCCTCTTAATTCTTGCTTCTAAAGCATACGCAAAAAGAAATTTCAATGTACAATGATGTTTTTTAAAAAACGGTCAAAATGTGCTCCACTCGGGCTGAAAACGCTTGTTCGGAACATTTCCTTAATGTTGACTATAAATCATAAACTAAGCATTTTTCAGCTGAAATAATGAATGTAGTCCTCTTAATTCTTGCTTCTAAAGCATACGCAAGCAGAAATTTCAATGTACAATGATGTTTTTAAAAAAAACAGTCAAAATGCGCTCCACTCGGGCTGAAAACGCTGTTGGGGACATTTCATTAATGTTGACTATAAATCAAAAACTAAGCATTTTTCAGCTGAAATAATGAATGTAGTCCTCTTAATTCTTGCTTCTAAAGCATACGCAAACAGAAATTTCAATGTACAATGATGTTTTTAAAAAAACGGTCAAAATGTGCTCCACTCGGGCTGAAAACGCTTGTTTGGGACATTTCATTAATGTTGACTATAAATCATAAACTAAGCATTTTTCAGCTGAAATAATGAATGTAGTCCTCTTAATTCTTGCTTCTAAAGCATACGCAAGCAGAAATTTCAATGTACAATGATGTTTTTAAAAAAAACGGTCAAAATGTGCTCCACTCGGGCTGAAAACGCTGTTGGGGACATTTCATTAATGTTGACTATAAATCAAAAACTAAGCATTTTTCGGCTGAAATAATGAATGTAGTCCTCTTAATTCTTGCTTCTAAAGCATACGCAAGCAGAAATTTCAATGTACAATGATGTTTTTAAAAAAAACAGTCAAAATGTGCTCCACTCGGGCTGAAAACGCTTGTTTGGGACATGACATTAATGTTGACTATAAATCATAAACTAAGCATTTTTCAGCTGAAATAATGAATGTAGTCCTCTTAATTCTTGCTTCTAAAGCATACGCAAGCAGAAATTTCAATGTACAATGATGTTTTTAAAAAAACGGTCAAAATGTGCTCCACTCGGGCTGAAAACGCTTGTTCGGAACATTTCCTTAATGTTGACTATAAATCATAAACTAAGCATTTTTCAGCTGAAATAATGAATGTAGTCCTCTTAATTCTTGCTTCTAAAGCATACGCAAGCAGAAATTTCAATGTACAATGATGTTTTTAAAAAAAACAGTCAAAATGCGCTCCACTCGGGCTGAAAACGCTGTTGGGGACATTTCATTAATGTTGACTATAAATCATAAACTAAGCATTTTTCAGCTGAAATAATGAATGTAGTCCTCTTAATTCTTGCTTCTAAAGCATACGCAAGCAGAAATTTCAATGTACAATGATGTTTTTAAAAAAACGGTCAAAATGTGCTCCACTCGGGCTGAAAACGCTTGTTCGGAACATTTCCTTAATGTTGACTATAAATCATAAACTAAGCATTTTTCAGCTGAAATAATGAATGTAGTCCTCTTAATTCTTGCTTCTAAAGCATACACAAACAGAAAATTCAATGTGCAATGATGTTTTTAAAAAAACGGTCAAAATGTGCTCCACTCGGGCTGAAAACGCTGTTGGGGACATTTCCTTAATGTTGACTATAAATCATAAACTAAGCATTTTTCAGCTGAAATAATGAATGTAGTCCTCTTAATTCTTGCTTCTAAAGCATACGCAAGCAGAAATTTCAATGTACAATGATGTTTTTAAAAAAAACAGTCAAAATGCGCTCCACTCGGGCTGAAAACGCTGTTGGGGACATTTCATTAATGTTGACTATAAATCATAAACTAAGCATTTTTCAGCTGAAATAACGAATGTAGTCCTCTTAATTCTTGCTTCTAAAGCATACGCAAACAGAAATTTCAATGTACAATGATGTTTTTTAAAAAACGGTCAAAATGTGCTCCACTCGGGCTGAAAACGCTTGTTCGGAACATTTCCTTAATGTTGACTATAAATCATAAACTAAGCATTTTTCAGCTGAAATAATGAATGTAGTCCTCTTAATTCTTGCTTCTAAAGCATACGCAAGCAGAAATTTCAATGTACAATGATGTTTTTAAAAAAAACAGTCAAAATGCGCTCCACTCGGGCTGAAAACGCTGTTGGGGACATTTCATTAATGTTGACTACAAATCAAAAACTAAGCATTTTTCAGCTGAAATAATGAATGTAGTCCTCTTAATTCTTGCTTCTAAAGCATACGCAAAGCAGAAATTTCAATGTACAATGATGTTTTTAAAAAAAGTGTCAAAATGTGCTCCACTCAGGCTGAAAACGCTTGTTTGGAACATTTCATTAATGTTGACTATAAATCATAAACTAAGCATTTTTCAGCTGAAATAATGAATGTAGTCCTCTTAATTCTTGCTTCTAAAGCATACGCAAGCAGAAATTTCAATGTACAATGATGTTTTTAAAAAAACAGTCAAAATGTGCTCCACTCGGGCTGAAAACGCTTGTTTGGGACATGACATTAATGTTGACTATAAATCATAAATTAAGCATTTTTCAGCTGAAATAATGAATGTAGTCCTCTTAATTCTTGCTTCTAAAGCATACGCAAGCAGAAATTTCAATGTACAATGATGTTTTTAAAAAAACGGTCAAAATGTGCTCCACTCGGGCTGAAAACGCTTGTTCGGAACATTTCCTTAATGTTGACTATAAATCATAAACTAAGCATTTTTCAGCTGAAATAATGAATGTAGTCCTCTTAATTCTTGCTTCTAAAGCATACGCAAGCAGAAATTTCAATGTACAATGATGTTTTTAAAAAAAACAGTCAAAATGCGCTCCACTCGGGCTGAAAACGCTGTTGGGGACATTTCATTAATGTTGACTATAAATCATAAACTAAGCATTTTTCAGCTGAAATAATGAATGTAGTCCTCTTAATTCTTGCTTCTAAAGCATACGCAAGCAGAAATTTCAATGTACAATGATGTTTTTAAAAAAACGGTCAAAATGTGCTCCACTCGGGCTGAAAACGCTTGTTTGGGACATTACATTAATGTTGACTATAAATCATAAACTAAGCATTTTTCAGCTGAAATAATGAATGTAGTCCTCTTAATTCTTGCTTCTAAAGCATACGCAAACAGAAATTTCAATGTACAATGATGTTTTTTAAAAAACGGTCAAAATGTGCTCCACTCGGGCTGAAAACGCTTGTTCGGAACATTTCCTTAATGTTGACTATAAATCATAAACTAAGCATTTTTCAGCTGAAATAATGAATGTAGTCCTCTTAATTCTTGCTTCTAAAGCATACGCAAGCAGAAATTTCAATGTACAATGATGTTTTTAAAAAAAACAGTCAAAATGCGCTCCACTCGGGCTGAAAACGCTGTTGGGGACATTTCATTAATGTTGACTATAAATCATAAACTAAGCATTTTTCAGCTGAAATAATGAATGTAGTCCTCTTAATTCTTGCTTCTAAAGCATACGCAAGCAGAAATTTCAATGTACAATGATGTTTTTAAAAAAACGGTCAAAATGTGCTCCACTCGGGCTGAAAACGCTTGTTTGGGACATTACATTAATGTTGACTATAAATCATAAACTAAGCATTTTTCAGCTGAAATAATGAATGTAGTCCTCTTAATTCTTGCTTCTAAAGCATACGCAAGCAGAAATTTCAATGTACAATGATGTTTTTAAAAAAACAGTCAAAATGTGCTCCATTCGGGCTGAAAACGCTTGTTTGGGACATGACATTAATGTTGACTATAAATCATAAACTAAGCATTTTTCAGCTGAAATAATGAATGAAGTCCTCTTAATTCTTGCTTCTAAAGCATACGCAAGCAGAAATTTCAATGTACAATGATGTTTTTAAAAAAACGGTCAAAATGTGCTCCACTCGGGCTGAAAACGCTTGTTCGGAACATTTCCTTAATGTTGACTATAAATCATAAACTAAGCATTTTTCAGCTGAAATAATGAATGTAGTCCTCTTAATTCTTGCTTCTAAAGCATACGCAAGCAGAAATTTCAATGTACAATGATGTTTTTAAAAAAAACTGTCAAAATGCGCTCCACTCGGGCTGAAAACGCTGTTGGGGACATTTCATTAATGTTGACTATAAATCATAAACTAAGCATTTTTCAGCTGAAATAATGAATGTAGTCCTCTTAATTCTTGCTTCTAAAGCATACG
The DNA here is from genome assembly GCF_059441005.1 of Hippichthys cyanospilos. Classification (NCBI taxonomy): domain Eukaryota; kingdom Metazoa; phylum Chordata; class Actinopteri; order Syngnathiformes; family Syngnathidae; genus Hippichthys; species Hippichthys cyanospilos. The sequence continues at coordinate 23,740,075 of NC_142376.1, forward strand.
CAAGCAGAAATTTCAATGTACAATGATGTTTTTAAAAAAACAGTCAAAATGTGCTCCACTCGGGCTGAAAACGCTTGTTTGGGACATGACATTAATGTTGACTATAAATCATAAACTAAGCATTTTTCAGCTGAAATAATGAATGTAGTCCTCTTAATTCTTGCTTCTAAAGCATACGCAAGCAGAAATTTCAATGTACAATGATGTTTTTAAAAAAACAGTCAAAATGTGCTCCACTCGGGCTGAAAACGCTTGTTTGGGACATTACATTAATGTTGACTATAAATCATAAACTAAGCATTTTTCAACTGAAATAATGAATGTAGTCCTCTTAATTCTTGCTTCTAAAGCATACGCAAAAAGAAATTTCAATGTACAATGATGTTTTTTAAAAAACGGTCAAAATGTGCTCCACTCGGGCTGAAAACGCTTGTTCGGAACATTTCCTTAATGTTGACTATAAATCATAAACTAAGCATTTTTCAGCTGAAATAATGAATGTAGTCCTCTTAATTCTTGCTTCTAAAGCATACGCAAGCAGAAATTTCAATGTACAATGATGTTTTTAAAAAAAACAGTCAAAATGCGCTCCACTCGGGCTGAAAACGCTGTTGGGGACATTTCATTAATGTTGACTACAAATCAAAAACTAAGCATTTTTCAGCTGAAATAATGAATGTAGTCCTCTTAATTCTTGCTTCTAAAGCATACGCAAGCAGAAATTTCAATGTACAATGATGTTTTTAAAAAAAGGGTCAAAATGTGCTCCACTCGGGCTGAAAACGCTTGTTTGGAACATTTCATTAATGTTGACTATAAATCATAAACTAAGCATTTTTCAGCTGAAATAATGAATGTAGTCCTCTTAATTCTTGCTTCTAAAGCATACGCAAGCAGAAATTTCAATGTACAATGATGTTTTTAAAAAAACAGTCAAAATGTGCTCCACTCGGGCTGAAAACGCTTGTTTGGGACATGACATTAATGTTGACTATAAATCATAAACTAAGCATTTTTCAGCTGAAATAATGAATGTAGTCCTCTTAATTCTTGCTTCTAAAGCATACGCAAGCAGAAATTTCAATGTACAATGATGTTTTTAAAAAAACAGTCAAAATGTGCTCCACTCGGGCTGAAAACGCTTGTTTGGGACATGACATTAATGTTGACTATAAATCATAAACTAAGCATTTTTCAGCTGAAATAATGAATGTAGTCCTCTTAATTCTTGCTTCTAAAGCATACGCAAGCAGAAATTTCAATGTACAATGATGTTTTTAAAAAAACGGTCAAAATGTGCTCCACTCGGGCTGAAAACGCTTGTTCGGAACATTTCCTTAATGTTGACTATAAATCATAAACTAAGCATTTTTCAGCTGAAATAATGAATGTAGTCCTCTTAATTCTTGCTTCTAAAGCATACGCAAGCAGAAATTTCAATGTACAATGATGTTTTTAAAAAAAACAGTCAAAATGCGCTCCACTCGGGCTGAAAACGCTGTTGGGGACATTTCATTAATGTTGACTATAAATCATAAACTAAGCATTTTTCAGCTGAAATAATGAATGTAGTCCTCTTAATTCTTGCTTCTAAAGCATACGCAAGCAGAAATTTCAATGTACAATGATGTTTTTAAAAAAACGGTCAAAATGTGCTCCACTCGGGCTGAAAACGCTTGTTCGGAACATTTCCTTAATGTTGACTATAAATCATAAACTAAGCATTTTTCAGCTGAAATAATGAATGTAGTCCTCTTAATTCTTGCTTCTAAAGCATACACAAACAGAAAATTCAATGTGCAATGATGTTTTTAAAAAAACGGTCAAAATGTGCTCCACTCGGGCTGAAAACGCTGTTGGGGACATTTCCTTAATGTTGACTATAAATCATAAACTAAGCATTTTTCAGCTGAAATAATGAATGTAGTCCTCTTAATTCTTGCTTCTAAAGCATACGCAAGCAGAAATTTCAATGTACAATGATGTTTTTAAAAAAAACAGTCAAAATGCGCTCCACTCGGGCTGAAAACGCTGTTGGGGACATTTCATTAATGTTGACTATAAATCATAAACTAAGCATTTTTCAGCTGAAATAACGAATGTAGTCCTCTTAATTCTTGCTTCTAAAGCATACGCAAGCAGAAATTTCAATGTACAATGATGTTTTTAAAAAAACGGTCAAAATGTGCTCCACTCGGGCTGAAAACGCTTGTTTGGGACATTACATTAATGTTGACTATAAATCATAAACTAAGCATTTTTCAGCTGAAATAATGAATGTAGTCCTCTTAATTCTTGCTTCTAAAGCATACGCAAACAGAAATTTCAATGTACAATGATGTTTTTTAAAAAACGGTCAAAATGTGCTCCACTCGGGCTGAAAACGCTTGTTCGGAACATTTCCTTAATGTTGACTATAAATCATAAACTAAGCATTTTTCAGCTGAAATAATGAATGTAGTCCTCTTAATTCTTGCTTCTAAAGCATACGCAAGCAGAAATTTCAATGTACAATGATGTTTTTAAAAAAAACAGTCAAAATGCGCTCCACTCGGGCTGAAAACGCTGTTGGGGACATTTCATTAATGTTGACTACAAATCAAAAACTAAGCATTTTTCAGCTGAAATAATGAATGTAGTCCTCTTAATTCTTGCTTCTAAAGCATACGCAAAGCAGAAATTTCAATGTACAATGATGTTTTTAAAAAAAGGGTCAAAATGTGCTCCACTCAGGCTGAAAACGCTTGTTTGGAACATTTCATTAATGTTGACTATAAATCATAAACTAAGCATTTTTCAGCTGAAATAATGAATGTAGTCCTCTTAATTCTTGCTTCTAAAGCATACGCAAGCAGAAATTTCAATGTACAATGATGTTTTTAAAAAAACAGTCAAAATGTGCTCCACTCGGGCTGAAAACGCTTGTTTGGGACATGACATTAATGTTGACTATAAATCATAAATTAAGCATTTTTCAGCTGAAATAATGAATGTAGTCCTCTTAATTCTTGCTTCTAAAGCATACGCAAGCAGAAATTTCAATGTACAATGATGTTTTTAAAAAAACGGTCAAAATGTGCTCCACTCGGGCTGAAAACGCTTGTTCGGAACATTTCCTTAATGTTGACTATAAATCATAAACTAAGCATTTTTCAGCTGAAATAATGAATGTAGTCCTCTTAATTCTTGCTTCTAAAGCATACGCAAGCAGAAATTTCAATGTACAATGATGTTTTTAAAAAAAACAGTCAAAATGCGCTCCACTCGGGCTGAAAACGCTGTTGGGGACATTTCATTAATGTTGACTATAAATCATAAACTAAGCATTTTTCAGCTGAAATAATGAATGTAGTCCTCTTAATTCTTGCTTCTAAAGCATACGCAAGCAGAAATTTCAATGTACAATGATGTTTTTAAAAAAACGGTCAAAATGTGCTCCACTCGGGCTGAAAACGCTTGTTTGGGACATTACATTAATGTTGACTATAAATCATAAACTAAGCATTTTTCAGCTGAAATAATGAATGTAGTCCTCTTAATTCTTGCTTCTAAAGCATACGCAAACAGAAATTTCAATGTACAATGATGTTTTTTAAAAAACGGTCAAAATGTGCTCCACTCGGGCTGAAAACGCTTGTTCGGAACATTTCCTTAATGTTGACTATAAATCATAAACTAAGCATTTTTCAGCTGAAATAATGAATGTAGTCCTCTTAATTCTTGCTTCTAAAGCATACGCAAGCAGAAATTTCAATGTACAATGATGTTTTTAAAAAAAACAGTCAAAATGCGCTCCACTCGGGCTGAAAACGCTGTTGGGGACATTTCATTAATGTTGACTATAAATCATAAACTAAGCATTTTTCAGCTGAAATAATGAATGTAGTCCTCTTAATTCTTGCTTCTAAAGCATACGCAAGCAGAAATTTCAATGTACAATGATGTTTTTAAAAAAACGGTCAAAATGTGCTCCACTCGGGCTGAAAACGCTTGTTTGGGACATTACATTAATGTTGACTATAAATCATAAACTAAGCATTTTTCAGCTGAAATAATGAATGTAGTCCTCTTAATTCTTGCTTCTAAAGCATACGCAAGCAGAAATTTCAATGTACAATGATGTTTTTAAAAAAAACAGTCAAAATGTGCTCCACTCGGGCTGAAAACGCTTGTTTGGGACATGACATTAATGTTGACTATAAATCATAAACTAAGCATTTTTCAGCTGAAATAATGAATGTAGTCCTCTTAATTCTTGCTTCTAAAGCATACGCAAGCAGAAATTTCAATGTACAATGATGTTTTTAAAAAAACGGTCAAAATGTGCTCCACTCGGGCTGAAAACGCTTGTTCGGAACATTTCCTTAATGTTGACTATAAATCATAAACTAAGCATTTTTCAGCTGAAATAATGAATGTAGTCCTCTTAATTCTTGCTTCTAAAGCATACGCAAGCAGAAATTTCAATGTACAATGATGTTTTTAAAAAAAACAGTCAAAATGCGCTCCACTCGGGCTGAAAACGCTGTTGGGGACATTTCATTAATGTTGACTATAAATCATAAACTAAGCATTTTTCAGCTGAAATAATGAATGTAGTCCTCTTAATTCTTGCTTCTAAAGCATACGCAAGCAGAAATTTCAATGTACAATGATGTTTTTAAAAAAACGGTCAAAATGTGCTCCACTCGGGCTGAAAACGCTTGTTCGGAACATTTCCTTAATGTTGACTATAAATCATAAACTAAGCATTTTTCAGCTGAAATAATGAATGTAGTCCTCTTAATTCTTGCTTCTAAAGCATACGCAAGCAGAAATTTCAATGTACAATGATGTTTTTAAAAAAAACAGTCAAAATGCGCTCCACTCGGGCTGAAAACGCTGTTGGGGACATTTCATTAATGTTGACTACAAATCAAAAACTAAGCATTTTTCAGCTGAAATAATGAATGTAGTCCTCTTAATTCTTGCTTCTAAAGCATTCGCAAGCAGAAATTTCAATGTACAATGATGTTTTTTAAAAAACGGTCAAAATGTGCTCCACTCGGGCTGAAAACGCTTGTTCGGAACATTTCCTTAATGTTGACTATAAATCATAAACTAAGCATTTTTCAGCTGAAATAATGAATGTAGTCCTCTTAATTCTTGCTTCTAAAGCATACGCAAGCAGAAATTTCAATGTACAATGATGTTTTTAAAAAAAACAGTCAAAATGCGCTCCACTCGGGCTGAAAACGCTGTTGGGGACATTTCATTAATGTTGACTACAAATCAAAAACTAAGCATTTTTCAGCTGAAATAATGAATGTAGTCCTCTTAATTCTTGCTTCTAAAGCATACGCAAGCAGAAATTTCAATGTACAATGATGTTTTTAAAAAAAGGGTCAAAATGCGCTCCACTCGGGCTGAAAACGCTTGTTTGGAACATTTCATTAATGTTGACTATAAATCATAAACTAAGCATTTTTCAGCTGAAATAATGAATGTAGTCCTCTTAATTCTTGCTTCTAAAGCATACGCAAGCAGAAATTTCAATGTACAATGATGTTTTTAAAAAAACAGTCAAAATGTGCTCCACTCGGGCTGAAAACGCTTGTTTGGGACATGACATTAATGTTGACTATAAATCATAAACTAAGCATTTTTCAGCTGAAATAATGAATGTAGTCCTCTTAATTCTTGCTTCTAAAGCATACGCAAGCAGAAATTTCAATGTACAATGATGTTTTTAAAAAAACAGTCAAAATGTGCTCCACTCGGGCTGAAAACGCTTGTTTGGGACATTACATTAATGTTGACTATAAATCATAAACTAAGCATTTTTCAGCTGAAATAATGAATGTAGTCCTCTTAATTCTTGCTTCTAAAGCATACGCAAAAAGAAATTTCAATGTACAATGATGTTTTTTAAAAAACGGTCAAAATGTGCTCCACTCGGGCTGAAAACGCTTGTTCGGAACATTTCCTTAATGTTGACTATAAATCATAAACTAAGCATTTTTCAGCTGAAATAATGAATGTAGTCCTCTTAATTCTTGCTTCTAAAGCATACGCAAGCAGAAATTTCAATGTACAATGATGTTTTTAAAAAAAACAGTCAAAATGCGCTCCACTCGGGCTGAAAACGCTGTTGGGGACATTTCATTAATGTTGACTACAAATCAAAAACTAAGCATTTTTCAGCTGAAATAATGAATGTAGTCCTCTTAATTCTTGCTTCTAAAGCATACGCAAGCAGAAATTTCAATGTACAATGATGTTTTTTAAAAAAGGGTCAAAATGTGCTCCACTCGGGCTGAAAACGCTTGTTTGGAACATTTCATTAATGTTGACTATAAATCATAAACTAAGCATTTTTCAGCTGAAATAATGAATGTAGTCCTCTTAATTCTTGCTTCTAAAGCATACGCAAGCAGAAATTTCAATGTACAATGATGTTTTTAAAAAAAACAGTCAAAATGCGCTCCACTCGGGCTGAAAACGCTGTTGGGGACATTTCATTAATGTTGACTATAAATCATAAACTAAGCATTTTTCAGCTGAAATAATGAATGTAGTCCTCTTAATTCTTGCTTCTAAAGCATACGCAAGCAGAAATTTCAATGTACAATGATGTTTTTAAAAAAACGGTCAAAATGTGCTCCACTCGGGCTGAAAACGCTTGTTTGGGACATTACATTAATGTTGACTATAAATCATAAACTAAGCATTTTTCAGCTGAAATAATGAATGTAGTCCTCTTAATTCTTGCTTCTAAAGCATACGCAAACAGAAATTTCAATGTACAATGATGTTTTTTAAAAAACGGTCAAAATGTGCTCCACTCGGGCTGAAAACGCTTGTTCGGAACATTTCCTTAATGTTGACTATAAATCATAAACTAAGCATTTTTCAGCTGAAATAATGAATGTAGTCCTCTTAATTCTTGCTTCTAAAGCATACGCAAGCAGAAATTTCAATGTACAATGATGTTTTTAAAAAAAACAGTCAAAATGCGCTCCACTCGGGCTGAAAACGCTGTTGGGGACATTTCATTAATGTTGACTATAAATCATAAACTAAGCATTTTTCAGCTGAAATAATGAATGTAGTCCTCTTAATTCTTGCTTCTAAAGCATACGCAAGCAGAAATTTCAATGTACAATGATGTTTTTAAAAAAACGGTCAAAATGTGCTCCACTCGGGCTGAAAACGCTTGTTTGGGACATTACATTAATGTTGACTATAAATCATAAACTAAGCATTTTTCAGCTGAAATAATGAATGTAGTCCTCTTAATTCTTGCTTCTAAAGCATACGCAAGCAGAAATTTCAATGTACAATGATGTTTTTAAAAAAACAGTCAAAATGTGCTCCACTCGGGCTGAAAACGCTTGTTTGGGACATGACATTAATGTTGACTATAAATCATAAACTAAGCATTTTTCAGCTGAAATAATGAATGTAGTCCTCTTAATTCTTGCTTCTAAAGCATACGCAAGCAGAAATTTCAATGTACAATGATGTTTTTAAAAAAACGGTCAAAATGTGCTCCACTCGGGCTGAAAACGCTTGTTCGGAACATTTCCTTAATGTTGACTATAAATCATAAACTAAGCATTTTTCAGCTGAAATAATGAATGTAGTCCTCTTAATTCTTGCTTCTAAAGCATACGCAAGCAGAAATTTCAATGTACAATGATGTTTTTAAAAAAAACAGTCAAAATGCGCTCCACTCGGGCTGAAAACGCTGTTGGGGACATTTCAATAATGTTGACTATAAATCATAAACTAAGCATTTTTCAGCTGAAATAATGAATGTAGTCCTCTTAATTCTTGCTTCTAAAGCATACGCAAGCAGAAATTTCAATGTACAATGATGTTTTTAAAAAAACGGTCAAAATGTGCTCCACTCGGGCTGAAAACGCTTGTTCGGAACATTTCCTTAATGTTGACTATAAATCATAAACTAAGCATTTTTCAGCTGAAATAATGAATGTAGTCCTCTTAATTCTTGCTTCTAAAGCATACGCAAGCAGAAATTTCAATGTACAATGATGTTTTTAAAAAAAACAGTCAAAATGCGCTCCACTCGGGCTGAAAACGCTGTTGGGGACATTTCATTAATGTTGACTACAAATCAAAAACTAAGCATTTTTCAGCTGAAATAATGAATGTAGTCCTCTTAATTCTTGCTTCTAAAGCATTCGCAAGCAGAAATTTCAATGTACAATGATGTTTTTTAAAAAACGGTCAAAATGTGCTCCACTCGGGCTGAAAACGCTTGTTCGGAACATTTCCTTAATGATGACTATAAATCATAAACTAAGCATTTTTCAGCTGAAATAATGAATGTAGTCCTCTTAATTCTTGCTTCTAAAGCATACGCAAGCAGAAATTTCAATGTACAATGATGTTTTTAAAAAAAACAGTCAAAATGCGCTCCACTCGGGCTGAAAACGCTGTTGGGGACATTTCATTAATGTTGACTACAAATCAAAAACTAAGCATTTTTCAGCTGAAATAATGAATGTAGTCCTCTTAATTCTTGCTTCTAAAGCATACGCAAGCAGAAATTTCAATGTACAATGATGTTTTTAAAAAAAGGGTCAAAATGTGCTCCACTCGGGCTGAAAACGCTTGTTTGGAACATTTCATTAATGTTGACTATAAATCATAAACTAAGCATTTTTCAGCTGAAATAATGAATGTAGTCCTCTTAATTCTTGCTTCTAAAGCATACGCAAGCAGAAATTTCAATGTACAATGATGTTTTTAAAAAAAACGGTCAAAATGTGCTCCACTCGGGCTGAAAACGCTTGTTTGGGACATTACATTAATGTTGACTATAAATCATAAACTAAGCATTTTTCAGCTGAAATAATGAATGTAGTCCTCTTAATTCTTGCTTCTAAAGCATACGCAAGCAGAAATTTCAATGTACAATGATGTTTTTAAAAAAACAGTCAAAATGTGCTCCACTCGGGCTGAAAACGCTTGTTTGGGACATGACATTAATGTTGACTATAAATCATAAACTAAGCATTTTTCAGCTGAAATAATGAATGTAGTCCTCTTAATTCTTGCTTCTAAAGCATACGCAAGCAGAAATTTCAATGTACAATGATGTTTTTAAAAAAACGGTCAAAATGTGCTCCACTCGGGCTGAAAACGCTTGTTCGGAACATTTCCTTAATGTTGACTATAAATCATAAACTAAGCATTTTTCAGCTGAAATAATGAATGTAGTCCTCTTAATTCTTGCTTCTAAAGCATACGCAAGCAGAAATTTCAATGTACAATGATGTTTTTAAAAAAAACAGTCAAAATGCGCTCCACTCGGGCTGAAAACGCTGTTGGGGACATTTCAATAATGTTGACTATAAATCATAAACTAAGCATTTTTCAGCTGAAATAATGAATGTAGTCCTCTTAATTCTTGCTTCTAAAGCATACGCAAGCAGAAATTTCAATGTACAATGATGTTTTTAAAAAAACGGTCAAAATGTGCTCCACTCGGGCTGAAAACGCTTGTTCGGAACATTTCCTTAATGTTGACTATAAATCATAAACTAAGCATTTTTCAGCTGAAATAATGAATGTAGTCCTCTTAATTCTTGCTTCTAAAGCATACGCAAGCAGAAATTTCAATGTACAATGATGTTTTTAAAAAAAACAGTCAAAATGCGCTCCACTCGGGCTGAAAACGCTGTTGGGGACATTTCATTAATGTTGACTACAAATCAAAAACTAAGCATTTTTCAGCTGAAATAATGAATGTAGTCCTCTTAATTCTTGCTTCTAAAGCATTCGCAAGCAGAAATTTCAATGTACAATGATGTTTTTTAAAAAACGGTCAAAATGTGCTCCACTCGGGCTGAAAACGCTTGTTCGGAACATTTCCTTAATGTTGACTATAAATCATAAACTAAGCATTTTTCAGCTGAAATAATGAATGTAGTCCTCTTAATTCTTGCTTCTAAAGCATACGCAAGCAGAAATTTCAATGTACAATGATGTTTTTAAAAAAAACAGTCAAAATGCGCTCCACTCGGGCTGAAAACGCTGTTGGGGACATTTCATTAATGTTGACTACAAATCAAAAACTAAGCATTTTTCAGCTGAAATAATGAATGTAGTCCTCTTAATTCTTGCTTCTAAAGCATACGCAAGCAGAAATTTCAATGTACAATGATGTTTTTTAAAAAAGGGTCAAAATGTGCTCCACTCGGGCTGAAAACGCTTGTTTGGAACATTTCATTAATGTTGACTATAAATCATAAACTAAGCATTTTTCAGCTGAAATAATGAATGTAGTCCTCTTAATTCTTGCTTCTAAAGCATACGCAAGCAGAAATTTCAATGTACAATGATGTTTTTAAAAAAACGGTCAAAATGTGCTCCACTCGGGCTGAAAACGCTTGTTTGGGACATTACATTAATGTTGACTATAAATCATAAACTAAGCATTTTTCAGCTGAAATAATGAATGTAGTCCTCTTAATTCTTGCTTCTAAAGCATACGCAAGCAGAAATTTCAATGTACAATGATGTTTTTAAAAAAACAGTCAAAATGTGCTCCACTCGGGCTGAAAACGCTTGTTTGGGACATGACATTAATGTTGACTATAAATCATAAACTAAGCATTTTTCAGCTGAAATAATGAATGTAGTCCTCTTAATTCTTGCTTCTAAAGCATACGCAAGCAGAAATTTCAATGTACAATGATGTTTTTAAAAAAACGGTCAAAATGTGCTCCACTCGGGCTGAAAACGCTTGTTCGGAACATTTCCTTAATGTTGACTATAAATCATAAACTAAGCATTTTTCAGCTGAAATAATGAATGTAGTCCTCTTAATTCTTGCTTCTAAAGCATACGCAAGCAGAAATTTCAATGTACAATGATGTTTTTAAAAAAAACAGTCAAAATGCGCTCCACTCGGGCTGAAAACGCTGTTGGGGACATTTCAATAATGTTGACTATAAATCATAAACTAAGCATTTTTCAGCTGAAATAATGAATGTAGTCCTCTTAATTCTTGCTTCTAAAGCATACGCAAGCAGAAATTTCAATGTACAATGATGTTTTTAAAAAAACGGTCAAAATGTGCTCCACTCGGGCTGAAAACGCTTGTTCGGAACATTTCCTTAATGTTGACTATAAATCATAAACTAAGCATTTTTCAGCTGAAATAATGAATGTAGTCCTCTTAATTCTTGCTTCTAAAGCATACGCAAGCAGAAATTTCAATGTACAATGATGTTTTTAAAAAAAACAGTCAAAATGCGCTCCACTCGGGCTGAAAACGCTGTTGGGGACATTTCATTAATGTTGACTACAAATCAAAAACTAAGCATTTTTCAGCTGAAATAATGAATGTAGTCCTCTTAATTCTTGCTTCTAAAGCATTCGCAAGCAGAAATTTCAATGTACAATGATGTTTTTTAAAAAACGGTCAAAATGTGCTCCACTCGGGCTGAAAACGCTTGTTCGGAACATTTCCTTAATGTTGACTATAAATCATAAACTAAGCATTTTTCAGCTGAAATAATGAATGTAGTCCTCTTAATTCTTGCTTCTAAAGCATACGCAAGCAGAAATTTCAATGTACAATGATGTTTTTAAAAAAAACAGTCAAAATGCGCTCCACTCGGGCTGAAAACGCTGTTGGGGACATTTCATTAATGTTGACTACAAATCAAAAACTAAGCATTTTTCAGCTGAAATAATGAATGTAGTCCTCTTAATTCTTGCTTCTAAAGCATACGCAAGCAGAAATTTCAATGTACAATGATGTTTTTAAAAAAAGGGTCAAAATGCGCTCCACTCGGGCTGAAAACGCTTGTTTGGAACATTTCATTAATGTTGACTATAAATCATAAACTAAGCATTTTTCAGCTGAAATAATGAATGTAGTCCTCTTAATTCTTGCTTCTAAAGCATACGCAAGCAGAAATTTCAATGTACAATGATGTTTTTAAAAAAACAGTCAAAATGTGCTCCACTCGGGCTGAAAACGCTTGTTTGGGACATGACATTAATGTTGACTATAAATCATAAACTAAGCATTTTTCAGCTGAAATAATGAATGTAGTCCTCTTAATTCTTGCTTCTAAAGCATACGCAAGCAGAAATTTCAATGTACAATGATGTTTTTAAAAAAACAGTCAAAATGTGCTCCACTCGGGCTGAAAACGCTGTTGGGGACATTTCATTAATGTTGACTATAAATCATAAACTAAGCATTTTTCAGCTGAAATAATGAATGTAGTCCTCTTAATTCTTGCTTCTAAAGCATACGCAAACAGAAATTTCAATGTACAATGATGTTTTTAAAAAAACGGTCAAAATGTGCTCCACTCGGGCTGAAAACGCTTGTTTGGGACATTACATTAATGTTGACTATAAATCATAAACTAAGCATTTTTCAGCTGAAATAATGAATGTAGTCCTCTTAATTCTTGCTTCTAAAGCATACACAAACAGAAATTTCAATGTACAATGATGTTTTTAAAAAAACGGTCAAAATGTGCTCCACTCGGGCTGAAAACGCTTGTTTGGAACATTTCATTAATGTTGACTATAAATCATAAACTAAGCATTTTTCAGCTGAAATAATGAATGTAGTCCTCTTAATTCTTGCTTCTAAAGCATACGCAAGCAGAAATTTCAATGTACAATGATGTTTTCAAAAAAACAGTCAAAATGTGCTCCACTCGGGCTGAAAACGCTTGTTTGGGACATTACATTAATGTTGACTATAAATCATAAACTAAGCATTTTTCAGCTGAAATAATGAATGTAGTCCTCTTAATTCTTGCTTCTAAAGCATACGCAAGCAGAAATTTCAATGTACAATGATGTTTTTAAAAAAACAGTCAAAATGTGCTCCACTCGGGCTGAAAACGCTTGTTTGGGACATTACATTAATGTTGACTATAAATCATAAACTAAGCATTTTTCAGCTGAAATAATGAATGTAGTCCTCTTAATTCTTGCTTCTAAAGCATACGCAAGCAGAAATTTCAATGTACAATGATGTTTTTAAAAAAACAGTCAAAATGTGCTCCACTCGGGCTGAAAACGCTGTTGGGGACATTTCATTAATGTTGACTACAAATCAAAAACTAAGCATTTTTCAGCTGAAATAATGAATGTAGTCCTCTTAATTCTTGCTTCTAAAGCATACGCAAGCAGAAATTTCAATGTACAATGATGTTTTTAAAAAAACAGTCAAAATGTGCTCCACTCGGGCTGAAAACGCTGTTGGGGACATTTCATTAATGTTGACTATAAATCATAAACTAAGCATTTTTCAGCTGAAATAATGAATGTAGTCCTCTTGATTCTTGCTTCTACAGCATACGCAAGCAGAAATTTCAATGTACAATGATGTTTTTAAAAAAACGGTCAAAATGTGCTCCACTCGGGCTGAAAACGCTTGTTTGGAACATTTCATTAATGTTGACTATAAATCATAAACTAAGCATTTTTCAGCTGAAATAATGAATGTAGTCCTCTTAATTCTTGCTTCTAAAGCATACGCAAGCAGAAATTTCAATGTACAATGATGTTTTCAAAAAAACAGTCAAAATGTGCTCCACTCGGGCTGAAAACGCTTGTTTGGGACATTACATTAATGTTGACTATAAATCATAAACTAAGCATTTTTCAGCTGAAATAATGAATGTAGTCCTCTTAATTCTTGCTTCTAAAGCATACGCAAACAGAAATTTCAATGTACAATGATGTTTTTAAAAAAACGGTCAAAATGTGCTCCACTCGGGCTGAAAACGCTTGTTTGGAACATTTCATTAATGTTGACTATAAATCATAAACTAAGCATTTTTCAGCTGAAATAATGAATGTAGTCCTCTTAATTCTTGCTTCTAAAGCATACGCAAGCAGAAATTTCAATGTACAATGATGTTTTTAAAAAAAACAGTCAAAATGTGCTCCACTCGGGCTGAAAACGCTGTTGGGGACATTTCATTAATGTTGACTATAAATCAAAAACTAAGCATTTTTCAGCTGAAATAATGAATGTAGTCCTCTTAATTCTTGCTTCTAAAGCATACGCAAGCAGAAATTTCAATGTACAATGATGTTTTCAAAAAAACAGTCAAAATGTGCTCCACTCGGGCTGAAAACGCTTGTTTGGGACATTTCATTAATGTTGACTATAAATCATAAACTAAGCATTTTTCAGCTGAAATAATGAATGTAGTCCTCTTAATTCTTGCTTCTAAAGCATACGCAAACAGAAATTTCAATGTACAATGATGTTTTTAAAAAAACGGTCAAAATGTGCTCCACTCGGGCTGAAAACGCTTGTTTGGAACATTTCATTAATGTTGACTATAAATCATAAACTAAGCATTTTTCAGCTGAAATAATGAATGTAGTCCTCTTAATTCTTGCTTCTAAAGCATACGCAAGCAGAAATTTCAATGTACAATGATGTTTTTAAAAAAAACAGTCAAAATGTGCTCCACTCGGGCTGAAAACGCTGTTGGGGACATTTCATTAATGTTGACTATAAATCATAAACTAAGCATTTTTCAGCTGAAATAATGAATGTAGTCCTCTTAATTCTTGCTTCTAAAGCATACGCAAACAGAAATTTCAATGTACAATGATGTTTTTAAAAAAACGGTCAAAATGTGCTCCACTCGGGCTGAAAACGCTTGTTTGGAACATTTCATTAATGTTGACTATAAATCATAAACTAAGCATTTTTCAGCTGAAATAATGAATGTAGTCCTCTTAATTCTTGCTTCTAAAGCATACGCAAGCAGAAATTTCAATGTACAATGATGTTTTTAAAAAAAACAGTCAAAATGTGCTCCACTCGGGCTGAAAACGCTGTTGGGGACATTTCATTAATGTTGACTATAAATCAAAAACTAAGCATTTTTCAGCTGAAATAATGAATGTAGTCCTCTTAATTCTTGCTTCTAAAGCATACGCAAGCAGAAATTTCAATGTACAATGATGTTTTTAAAAAAACAGTCAAAATGTGCTCCACTCAGGCTGAAAACGCTGTTGGGGACATTTCATTAATGTTGACTATAAATCATAAACTAAGCATTTTTCAGCTGAAATAATGAATGTAGTCCTCTTAATTCTTGCTTCTAAAGCATACGCAATCAGAAATTTCAATGTACAATGATGTTTTTAAAAAAACAGTCAAAATGTGCTCCACTCGGGCTGAAAACGCTTGTTTGGGACATTACATTAATGTTGACTATAAATCATAAACTAAGCATTTTTCAGCTGAAATTATGAATGTAGTCCTCTTAATTCTTGCTTCTAAAGCAGACGCAAGCAGAAATTTCAATGTACAATGATGTTTTTAAAAAAATGGTCAAAATGTGCTCCACTCGGGCTGAAAACGCTTGTTTGGAACATTTCATTAATGTTGACTATAAATCATAAACTAAGCATTTTTCAGCTGAAATAATGAATGTAGTCCTCTTAATTCTTGCTTCTAAAGCATACGCAAGCAGAAATTTCAATGTACAATGATGTTTTTAAAAAAACAGTCAAAATGTGCTCCACTCGGGCTGAAAACGCTTGTTTGGGACATTACATTAATGTTGACTATATATCATAAACTAAGCATTTTTCAGCTGAAATAATGAATGTAGTCCTCTTAATTCTTGCTTCTAAAGCATACGCAAACAGAAATTTCAATGTACAATGATGTTTTTAAAAAAACGGTCAAAATGTGCTCCACTCGGGCTGAAAACGCTTGTTTGGAACATTTCATTAATGTTGACTATAATTCATAAACTAAGCATTTTTCAGCTGAAATAATGAATGTAGTCCTCTTAATTCTTGCTTCTAAAGCATACGCAAGCAGAAATTTCAATGTACAATGATGTTTTTAAAAAAACAGTCAAAATGTGCTCCACTCGGGCTGAAAACGCTTGTTTGGGACATTACATTAATGTTGACTATAAATCATAAACTAAGCATTTTTCAGCTGAAATAATGAATGTAGTCCTCTTAATTCTTGCTTCTAAAGCATACGCAAGCAGAAATTTCAATGTACAATGATGTTTTTAAAAAAACAGTCAAAATGTGCTCCACTCGGGCTGAAAACGCTTGTTTGGGACATTACATTAATGTTGACTATAAATCATAAACTAAGCATTTTTCAGCTGAAATAATGAATGTAGTCCTCTTAATTCTTGCTTCTACAGCATACGCAAGCAGAAATTTCAATGTACAATGATGTTTTTAAAAAAACGGTCAAAATGTGCTCCACTCGGGCTGAAAACGCTTGTTTGGAACATTTCATTAATGTTGACTATAAATCATAAACTAAGCATTTTTCAGCTGAAATAATGAATGTAGTCCTCTTAATTCTTGCTTCTACAGCAGACGCAAGCAGAAATTTCAATGTACAATGATGTTTTCAAAAAAACAGTCAAAATGTGCTCCACTCGGGCTGAAAACGCTTGTTTGGGACATTACATTAATGTTGACTATAAATCATAAACTAAGCATTTTTCAGCTGAAATAATGAATGTAGTCCTCTTAATTCTTGCTTCTAAAGCATACGCAAACAGAAATTTCAATGTACAATGATGTTTTTAAAAAAACGGTCAAAATGTGCTCCACTCGGGCTGAAAACGCTTGTTTGGGACATTTCATTAATGTTGACTATAAATCATAAACTAAGCATTTTTCAGCTGAAATAATGAATGTAGTCCTCTTAATTCTTGCTTCTAAAGCATACGCAAGCAGAAATTTCAATGTACAATGATGTTTTTAAAAAAAACAGTCAAAATGTGCTCCACTCGGGCTGAAAACGCTGTTGGGGACATTTCATTAATGTTGACTATAAATCAAAAACTAAGCATTTTTCAGCTGAAATAATGAATGTAGTCCTCTTAATTCTTGCTTCTAAAGCATACGCAAGCAGAAATTTCAATGTACAATGATGTTTTTAAAAAAAACAGTCAAAATGTGCTCCACTCGGGCTGAAAACGCTGTTGGGGACATTTCATTAATGTTGACTATAAATCATAAACTAAGCATTTTTCAGCTGAAATAATGAATGTAGTCCTCTTAATTCTTGCTTCTAAAGCATACGCAAGCAGAAATTTCAATGTACAATGATGTTTTTAAAAAAACAGTCAAAATGTGCTCCACTCGGGCTGAAAACGCTTGTTTGGGACATTACATTAATGTTGACTATATATCATAAACTAAGCATTTTTCAGCTGAAATAATGAATGTAGTCCTCTTAATTCTTGCTTCTAAAGCATACGCAAACAGAAATTTCAATGTACAATGATGTTTTTAAAAAAACGGTCAAAATGTGCTCCACTCGGGCTGAAAACGCTTGTTTGGAACATTTCATTAATGTTGACTATAATTCATAAACTAAGCATTTTTCAGCTGAAATGAATGTAGTCCTCTTAATTCTTGCTTCTAAAGCATACGCAAGCAGAAATTTCAATGTACAATGATGTTTTTAAAAAAACAGTCAAAATGTGCTCCACTCGGGCTGAAAACGCTTGTTTGGGACATTACATTAATGTTGACTATAAATCATAAACTAAGCATTTTTCAGCTGAAATAATGAATGTAGTCCTCTTAATTCTTGCTTTTAAAGCAGACGCAAGCAGAAATTTCAATGTACAATGATGTTTTTAAAAAAATGGTCAAAATGTGCTCCACTCGGGCTGAAAACGCTTGTTTGGAACATTTCATTAATGTTGACTATAAATCATAAACTAAGCATTTTTCAGCTGAAATAATGAATGTAGTCCTCTTAATTCTTGCTTCTAAAGCATACGCAAGCAGAAATTTCAATGTACAATGATGTTTTTAAAAAAAACAGTCAAAATGTGCTCCACTCGGGCTGAAAACGCTGTTGGGGACATTTCATTAATGTTGACTATAAATCAAAAACTAAGCATTTTTCAGCTGAAATAATGAATGTAGTCCTCTTAATTCTTGCTTCTACAGCATACGCAAGCAGAAATTTCAATGTACAATGATGTTTTTAAAAAAACGGTCAAAATGTGCTCCACTCGGGCTGAAAACGCTTGTTTGGAACATTTCATTAATGTTGACTATAAATCATAAACTAAGCATTTTTCAGCTGAAATAATGAATGTAGTCCTCTTAATTCTTGCTTCTAAAGCATACGCAAGCAGAAATTTCAATGTACAATGATGTTTTCAAAAAAACAGTCAAAATGTGCTCCACTCGGGCTGAAAACGCTTGTTTGGGACATTACATTAATGTTGACTATAAATCATAAACTAAGCATTTTTCAGCTGAAATAATGAATGTAGTCCTCTTAATTCTTGCTTCTAAAGCATACGCAAGCAGAAATTTCAATGTACAATGATGTTTTCAAAAAAACAGTCAAAATGTGCTCCACTCGGGCTGAAAACGCTTGTTTGGGACATTACATTAATGTTGACTATAAATCATAAACTAAGCATTTTTCAGCTGAAATAATGAATGTAGTCCTCTTAATTCTTGCTTCTAAAGCATACGCAAGCAGAAATTTCAATGTACAATGATGTTTTTAAAAAAACAGTCAAAATGTGCTCCACTCGGGCTGAAAACGCTTGTTTGGGACATTACATTAATGTTGACTATAAATCATAAACTAAGCATTTTTCAGCTGAAATAATGAATGTAGTCCTCTTAATTCTTGCTTCTACAGCATACGCAAGCAGAAATTTCAATGTACAATGATGTTTTTAAAAAAACGGTCAAAATGTGCTCCACTCGGGCTGAAAACGCTTGTTTGGAACATTTCATTAATGTTGACTATAAATCATAAACTAAGCATTTTTCAGCTGAAATAATGAATGTAGTCCTCTTAATTCTTGCTTCTACAGCAGACGCAAGCAGAAATTTCAATGTACAATGATGTTTTCAAAAAAACAGTCAAAATGTGCTCCACTCGGGCTGAAAACGCTTGTTTGGGACATTACATTAATGTTGACTATAAATCATAAACTAAGCATTTTTCAGCTGAAATAATGAATGTAGTCCTCTTAATTCTTGCTTCTAAAGCATACGCAAACAGAAATTTCAATGTACAATGATGTTTTTAAAAAAACGGTCAAAATGTGCTCCACTCGGGCTGAAAACGCTTGTTTGGGACATTTCATTAATGTTGACTATAAATCATAAACTAAGCATTTTTCAGCTGAAATAATGAATGTAGTCCTCTTAATTCTTGCTTCTAAAGCATACGCAAGCAGAAATTTCAATGTACAATGATGTTTTTAAAAAAAACAGTCAAAATGTGCTCCACTCGGGCTGAAAACGCTGTTGGGGACATTTCATTAATGTTGACTATAAATCAAAAACTAAGCATTTTTCAGCTGAAATAATGAATGTAGTCCTCTTAATTCTTGCTTCTAAAGCATACGCAAGCAGAAATTTCAATGTACAATGATGTTTTTAAAAAAACAGTCAAAATGTGCTCCACTCGGGCTGAAAACGCTGTTGGGGACATTTCATTAATGTTGACTATAAATCAAAAACTAAGCATTTTTCAGCTGAAATAATGAATGTAGTCCTCTTAATTCTTGCTTCTAAAGCATACGCAAGCAGAAATTTCAATGTACAATGATGTTTTTAAAAAAACGGTCAAAATGTGCTCCACTCGGGCTGAAAACGCTTGTTTGGAACATTTCATTAATGTTGACTATAAATCATAAACTAAGCATTTTTCAGCTGAAATAATGAATGTAGTCCTCTTAATTCTTGCTTCTAAAGCATACGCAAGCAGAAATTTCAATGTACAATGATGTTTTCAAAAAAACAGTCAAAATGTGCTCCACTCGGGCTGAAAACGCTTGTTTGGGACGTTACATTAATGTTGACTATAAATCATAAACTAAGCATTTTTCAGCTGAAATAATGAATGTAGTCCTCTTAATTCTTGCTTCTAAAGCATACGCAAGCAGAAATTTCAATGTACAATGATGTTTTTAAAAAAACAGTCAAAATGTGCTCCACTCAGGCTGAAAACGCTGTTGGGGACATTTCATTAATGTTGACTATAAATCATAAACTAAGCATTTTTCAGCTGAAATAATGAATGTAGTCCTCTTAATTCTTGCTTCTAAAGCATACGCAAGCAGAAATTTCAATGTACAATGATGTTTTCAAAAAAACAGTCAAAATGTGCTCCACTCGGGCTGAAAACGCTTGTTTGGAACATTTCATTAATGTTGACTATAAATCATAAACTAAGCATTTTTCAGCTGAAATAATGAATGTAGTCCTCTTAATTCTTGCTTCTAAAGCATACGCAAGCAGAAATTTCAATGTACAATGATGTTTTCAAAAAAACAG
Organism: Hippichthys cyanospilos; assembly: GCF_059441005.1. Taxonomy (NCBI): domain Eukaryota; kingdom Metazoa; phylum Chordata; class Actinopteri; order Syngnathiformes; family Syngnathidae; genus Hippichthys; species Hippichthys cyanospilos. Next base: position 23,760,403 of record NC_142376.1, read on the forward strand.
TCAAAATGTGCTCCACTCGGGCTGAAAACGCTTGTTTGGGACATTACATTAATGTTGACTATAAATCATAAACTAAGCATTTTTCAGCTGAAATAATGAATGTAGTCCTCTTAATTCTTGCTTCTAAAGCATACGCAAACAGAAATTTCAATGTACAATGATGTTTTTAAAAAAACGGTCAAAATGTGCTCCACTCGGGCTGAAAACGCTTGTTTGGAACATTTCATTAATGTTGACTATAAATCATAAACTAAGCATTTTTCAGCTGAAATAATGAATGTAGTCCTCTTAATTCTTGCTTCTAAAGCATACGCAAGCAGAAATTTCAATGTACAATGATGTTTTTAAAAAAAACAGTCAAAATGTGCTCCACTCGGGCTGAAAACGCTGTTGGGGACATTTCATTAATGTTGACTATAAATCAAAAACTAAGCATTTTTCAGCTGAAATAATGAATGTAGTCCTCTTAATTCTTGCTTCTAAAGCATACGCAAGCAGAAATTTCAATGTACAATGATGTTTTCAAAAAAACAGTCAAAATGTGCTCCACTCGGGCTGAAAACGCTTGTTTGGGACATTTCATTAATGTTGACTATAAATCATAAACTAAGCATTTTTCAGCTGAAATAATGAATGTAGTCCTCTTAATTCTTGCTTCTAAAGCATACGCAAACAGAAATTTCAATGTACAATGATGTTTTTAAAAAAACGGTCAAAATGTGCTCCACTCGGGCTGAAAACGCTTGTTTGGAACATTTCATTAATGTTGACTATAAATCATAAACTAAGCATTTTTCAGCTGAAATAATGAATGTAGTCCTCTTAATTCTTGCTTCTAAAGCATACGCAAGCAGAAATTTCAATGTACAATGATGTTTTTAAAAAAAACAGTCAAAATGTGCTCCACTCGGGCTGAAAACGCTGTTGGGGACATTTCATTAATGTTGACTATAAATCATAAACTAAGCATTTTTCAGCTGAAATAATGAATGTAGTCCTCTTAATTCTTGCTTCTAAAGCATACGCAAACAGAAATTTCAATGTACAATGATGTTTTTAAAAAAACGGTCAAAATGTGCTCCACTCGGGCTGAAAACGCTTGTTTGGAACATTTCATTAATGTTGACTATAAATCATAAACTAAGCATTTTTCAGCTGAAATAATGAATGTAGTCCTCTTAATTCTTGCTTCTAAAGCATACGCAAGCAGAAATTTCAATGTACAATGATGTTTTTAAAAAAAACAGTCAAAATGTGCTCCACTCGGGCTGAAAACGCTGTTGGGGACATTTCATTAATGTTGACTATAAATCAAAAACTAAGCATTTTTCAGCTGAAATAATGAATGTAGTCCTCTTAATTCTTGCTTCTAAAGCATACGCAAGCAGAAATTTCAATGTACAATGATGTTTTTAAAAAAACAGTCAAAATGTGCTCCACTCAGGCTGAAAACGCTGTTGGGGACATTTCATTAATGTTGACTATAAATCATAAACTAAGCATTTTTCAGCTGAAATAATGAATGTAGTCCTCTTAATTCTTGCTTCTAAAGCATACGCAATCAGAAATTTCAATGTACAATGATGTTTTTAAAAAAACAGTCAAAATGTGCTCCACTCGGGCTGAAAACGCTTGTTTGGGACATTACATTAATGTTGACTATAAATCATAAACTAAGCATTTTTCAGCTGAAATTATGAATGTAGTCCTCTTAATTCTTGCTTCTAAAGCAGACGCAAGCAGAAATTTCAATGTACAATGATGTTTTTAAAAAAATGGTCAAAATGTGCTCCACTCGGGCTGAAAACGCTTGTTTGGAACATTTCATTAATGTTGACTATAAATCATAAACTAAGCATTTTTCAGCTGAAATAATGAATGTAGTCCTCTTAATTCTTGCTTCTAAAGCATACGCAAGCAGAAATTTCAATGTACAATGATGTTTTTAAAAAAACAGTCAAAATGTGCTCCACTCGGGCTGAAAACGCTTGTTTGGGACATTACATTAATGTTGACTATATATCATAAACTAAGCATTTTTCAGCTGAAATAATGAATGTAGTCCTCTTAATTCTTGCTTCTAAAGCATACGCAAACAGAAATTTCAATGTACAATGATGTTTTTAAAAAAACGGTCAAAATGTGCTCCACTCGGGCTGAAAACGCTTGTTTGGAACATTTCATTAATGTTGACTATAATTCATAAACTAAGCATTTTTCAGCTGAAATAATGAATGTAGTCCTCTTAATTCTTGCTTCTAAAGCATACGCAAGCAGAAATTTCAATGTACAATGATGTTTTTAAAAAAACAGTCAAAATGTGCTCCACTCGGGCTGAAAACGCTTGTTTGGGACATTACATTAATGTTGACTATAAATCATAAACTAAGCATTTTTCAGCTGAAATAATGAATGTAGTCCTCTTAATTCTTGCTTCTAAAGCATACGCAAGCAGAAATTTCAATGTACAATGATGTTTTTAAAAAAACAGTCAAAATGTGCTCCACTCGGGCTGAAAACGCTTGTTTGGGACATTACATTAATGTTGACTATAAATCATAAACTAAGCATTTTTCAGCTGAAATAATGAATGTAGTCCTCTTAATTCTTGCTTCTACAGCATACGCAAGCAGAAATTTCAATGTACAATGATGTTTTTAAAAAAACGGTCAAAATGTGCTCCACTCGGGCTGAAAACGCTTGTTTGGAACATTTCATTAATGTTGACTATAAATCATAAACTAAGCATTTTTCAGCTGAAATAATGAATGTAGTCCTCTTAATTCTTGCTTCTAAAGCATACGCAAACAGAAATTTCAATGTACAATGATGTTTTTAAAAAAACGGTCAAAATGTGCTCCACTCGGGCTGAAAACGCTTGTTTGGAACATTTCATTAATGTTGACTATAATTCATAAACTAAGCATTTTTCAGCTGAAATAATGAATGTAGTCCTCTTAATTCTTGCTTCTAAAGCATACGCAAGCAGAAATTTCAATGTACAATGATGTTTTCAAAAAAACAGTCAAAATGTGCTCCACTCGGGCTGAAAACGCTTGTTTGGGACATTACATTAATGTTGACTATAAATCATAAACTAAGCATTTTTCAGCTGAAATAATGAATGTAGTCCTCTTGATTCTTGCTTCTACAGCATACGCAAGCAGAAATTTCAATGTACAATGATGTTTTTAAAAAAACGGTCAAAATGTGCTCCACTCGGGCTGAAAACGCTTGTTTGGAACATTTCATTAATGTTGACTATAAATCATAAACTAAGCATTTTTCAGCTGAAATAATGAATGTAGTCCTCTTAATTCTTGCTTCTAAAGCATACGCAAGCAGAAATTTCAATGTACAATGATGTTTTCAAAAAAACAGTCAAAATGTGCTCCACTCGGGCTGAAAACGCTTGTTTGGGACATTACATTAATGTTGACTATAAATCATAAACTAAGCATTTTTCAGCTGAAATAATGAATGTAGTCCTCTTAATTCTTGCTTCTAAAGCATACGCAAACAGAAATTTCAATGTACAATGATGTTTTTAAAAAAACGGTCAAAATGTGCTCCACTCGGGCTGAAAACGCTTGTTTGGAACATTTCATTAATGTTGACTATAAATCATAAACTAAGCATTTTTCAGCTGAAATAATGAATGTAGTCCTCTTAATTCTTGCTTCTAAAGCATACGCAAGCAGAAATTTCAATGTACAATGATGTTTTTAAAAAAAACAGTCAAAATGTGCTCCACTCGGGCTGAAAACGCTGTTGGGGACATTTCATTAATGTTGACTATAAATCAAAAACTAAGCATTTTTCAGCTGAAATAATGAATGTAGTCCTCTTAATTCTTGCTTCTAAAGCATACGCAAGCAGAAATTTCAATGTACAATGATGTTTTCAAAAAAACAGTCAAAATGTGCTCCACTCGGGCTGAAAACGCTTGTTTGGGACATTTCATTAATGTTGACTATAAATCATAAACTAAGCATTTTTCAGCTGAAATAATGAATGTAGTCCTCTTAATTCTTGCTTCTAAAGCATACGCAAACAGAAATTTCAATGTACAATGATGTTTTTAAAAAAACGGTCAAAATGTGCTCCACTCGGGCTGAAAACGCTTGTTTGGAACATTTCATTAATGTTGACTATAAATCATAAACTAAGCATTTTTCAGCTGAAATAATGAATGTAGTCCTCTTAATTCTTGCTTCTAAAGCATACGCAAGCAGAAATTTCAATGTACAATGATGTTTTTAAAAAAAACAGTCAAAATGTGCTCCACTCGGGCTGAAAACGCTGTTGGGGACATTTCATTAATGTTGACTATAAATCATAAACTAAGCATTTTTCAGCTGAAATAATGAATGTAGTCCTCTTAATTCTTGCTTCTAAAGCATACGCAAACAGAAATTTCAATGTACAATGATGTTTTTAAAAAAACGGTCAAAATGTGCTCCACTCGGGCTGAAAACGCTTGTTTGGAACATTTCATTAATGTTGACTATAAATCATAAACTAAGCATTTTTCAGCTGAAATAATGAATGTAGTCCTCTTAATTCTTGCTTCTAAAGCATACGCAAGCAGAAATTTCAATGTACAATGATGTTTTTAAAAAAAACAGTCAAAATGTGCTCCACTCGGGCTGAAAACGCTGTTGGGGACATTTCATTAATGTTGACTATAAATCAAAAACTAAGCATTTTTCAGCTGAAATAATGAATGTAGTCCTCTTAATTCTTGCTTCTAAAGCATACGCAAGCAGAAATTTCAATGTACAATGATGTTTTTAAAAAAACAGTCAAAATGTGCTCCACTCAGGCTGAAAACGCTGTTGGGGACATTTCATTAATGTTGACTATAAATCATAAACTAAGCATTTTTCAGCTGAAATAATGAATGTAGTCCTCTTAATTCTTGCTTCTAAAGCATACGCAATCAGAAATTTCAATGTACAATGATGTTTTTAAAAAAACAGTCAAAATGTGCTCCACTCGGGCTGAAAACGCTTGTTTGGGACATTACATTAATGTTGACTATAAATCATAAACTAAGCATTTTTCAGCTGAAATTATGAATGTAGTCCTCTTAATTCTTGCTTCTAAAGCAGACGCAAGCAGAAATTTCAATGTACAATGATGTTTTTAAAAAAATGGTCAAAATGTGCTCCACTCGGGCTGAAAACGCTTGTTTGGAACATTTCATTAATGTTGACTATAAATCATAAACTAAGCATTTTTCAGCTGAAATAATGAATGTAGTCCTCTTAATTCTTGCTTCTAAAGCATACGCAAACAGAAATTTCAATGTACAATGATGTTTTTAAAAAAACGGTCAAAATGTGCTCCACTCGGGCTGAAAACGCTTGTTTGGGACATTTCATTAATGTTGACTATAAATCATAAACTAAGCATTTTTCAGCTGAAATAATGAATGTAGTCCTCTTAATTCTTGCTTCTAAAGCATACGCAAGCAGAAATTTCAATGTACAATGATGTTTTTAAAAAAAACAGTCAAAATGTGCTCCACTCGGGCTGAAAACGCTGTTGGGGACATTTCATTAATGTTGACTATAAATCAAAAACTAAGCATTTTTCAGCTGAAATAATGAATGTAGTCCTCTTAATTCTTGCTTCTAAAGCATACGCAAGCAGAAATTTCAATGTACAATGATGTTTTTAAAAAAACAGTCAAAATGTGCTCCACTCGGGCTGAAAACGCTGTTGGGGACATTTCATTAATGTTGACTATAAATCAAAAACTAAGCATTTTTCAGCTGAAATAATGAATGTAGTCCTCTTAATTCTTGCTTCTAAAGCATACGCAAGCAGAAATTTCAATGTACAATGATGTTTTTAAAAAAACGGTCAAAATGTGCTCCACTCGGGCTGAAAACGCTTGTTTGGAACATTTCATTAATGTTGACTATAAATCATAAACTAAGCATTTTTCAGCTGAAATAATGAATGTAGTCCTCTTAATTCTTGCTTCTAAAGCATACGCAAGCAGAAATTTCAATGTACAATGATGTTTTCAAAAAAACAGTCAAAATGTGCTCCACTCGGGCTGAAAACGCTTGTTTGGGACGTTACATTAATGTTGACTATAAATCATAAACTAAGCATTTTTCAGCTGAAATAATGAATGTAGTCCTCTTAATTCTTGCTTCTAAAGCATACGCAAGCAGAAATTTCAATGTACAATGATGTTTTCAAAAAAACAGTCAAAATGTGCTCCACTCGGGCTGAAAACGCTTGTTTGGGCCATTACATTAATGTTGACTATAAATCATAAACTAAGCATTTTTCAGCTGAAATAATGAATGTAGTCCTCTTGATTCTTGCTTCTACAGCATACGCAAGCAGAAATTTCAATGTACAATGATGTTTTTAAAAAAACGGTCAAAATGTGCTCCACTCGGGCTGAAAACGCTTGTTTGGAACATTTCATTAATGTTGACTATAAATCATAAACTAAGCATTTTTCAGCTGAAATAATGAATGTAGTCCTCTTAATTCTTGCTTCTAAAGCATACGCAAGCAGAAATTTCAATGTACAATGATGTTTTCAAAAAAACAGTCAAAATGTGCTCCACTCGGGCTGAAAACGCTTGTTTGGGACATTACATTAATGTTGACTATAAATCATAAACTAAGCATTTTTCAGCTGAAATAATGAATGTAGTCCTCTTAATTCTTGCTTCTAAAGCATACGCAAACAGAAATTTCAATGTACAATGATGTTTTTAAAAAAACGGTCAAAATGTGCTCCACTCGGGCTGAAAACGCTTGTTTGGAACATTTCATTAATGTTGACTATAAATCATAAACTAAGCATTTTTCAGCTGAAATAATGAATGTAGTCCTCTTAATTCTTGCTTCTAAAGCATACGCAAGCAGAAATTTCAATGTACAATGATGTTTTTAAAAAAAACAGTCAAAATGTGCTCCACTCGGGCTGAAAACGCTGTTGGGGACATTTCATTAATGTTGACTATAAATCAAAAACTAAGCATTTTTCAGCTGAAATAATGAATGTAGTCCTCTTAATTCTTGCTTCTAAAGCATACGCAAGCAGAAATTTCAATGTACAATGATGTTTTCAAAAAAACAGTCAAAATGTGCTCCACTCGGGCTGAAAACGCTTGTTTGGGACATTTCATTAATGTTGACTATAAATCATAAACTAAGCATTTTTCAGCTGAAATAATGAATGTAGTCCTCTTAATTCTTGCTTCTAAAGCATACGCAAACAGAAATTTCAATGTACAATGATGTTTTTAAAAAAACGGTCAAAATGTGCTCCACTCGGGCTGAAAACGCTTGTTTGGAACATTTCATTAATGTTGACTATAAATCATAAACTAAGCATTTTTCAGCTGAAATAATGAATGTAGTCCTCTTAATTCTTGCTTCTAAAGCATACGCAAGCAGAAATTTCAATGTACAATGATGTTTTTAAAAAAAACAGTCAAAATGTGCTCCACTCGGGCTGAAAACGCTGTTGGGGACATTTCATTAATGTTGACTATAAATCATAAACTAAGCATTTTTCAGCTGAAATAATGAATGTAGTCCTCTTAATTCTTGCTTCTAAAGCATACGCAAACAGAAATTTCAATGTACAATGATGTTTTTAAAAAAACGGTCAAAATGTGCTCCACTCGGGCTGAAAACGCTTGTTTGGAACATTTCATTAATGTTGACTATAAATCATAAACTAAGCATTTTTCAGCTGAAATAATGAATGTAGTCCTCTTAATTCTTGCTTCTAAAGCATACGCAAGCAGAAATTTCAATGTACAATGATGTTTTTAAAAAAAACAGTCAAAATGTGCTCCACTCGGGCTGAAAACGCTGTTGGGGACATTTCATTAATGTTGACTATAAATCAAAAACTAAGCATTTTTCAGCTGAAATAATGAATGTAGTCCTCTTAATTCTTGCTTCTAAAGCATACGCAAGCAGAAATTTCAATGTACAATGATGTTTTTAAAAAAACAGTCAAAATGTGCTCCACTCAGGCTGAAAACGCTGTTGGGGACATTTCATTAATGTTGACTATAAATCATAAACTAAGCATTTTTCAGCTGAAATAATGAATGTAGTCCTCTTAATTCTTGCTTCTAAAGCATACGCAATCAGAAATTTCAATGTACAATGATGTTTTTAAAAAAACAGTCAAAATGTGCTCCACTCGGGCTGAAAACGCTTGTTTGGGACATTACATTAATGTTGACTATAAATCATAAACTAAGCATTTTTCAGCTGAAATTATGAATGTAGTCCTCTTAATTCTTGCTTCTAAAGCAGACGCAAGCAGAAATTTCAATGTACAATGATGTTTTTAAAAAAATGGTCAAAATGTGCTCCACTCGGGCTGAAAACGCTTGTTTGGAACATTTCATTAATGTTGACTATAAATCATAAACTAAGCATTTTTCAGCTGAAATAATGAATGTAGTCCTCTTAATTCTTGCTTCTAAAGCATACGCAAGCAGAAATTTCAATGTACAATGATGTTTTTAAAAAAACAGTCAAAATGTGCTCCACTCGGGCTGAAAACGCTTGTTTGGGACATTACATTAATGTTGACTATATATCATAAACTAAGCATTTTTCAGCTGAAATAATGAATGTAGTCCTCTTAATTCTTGCTTCTAAAGCATACGCAAACAGAAATTTCAATGTACAATGATGTTTTTAAAAAAACGGTCAAAATGTGCTCCACTCGGGCTGAAAACGCTTGTTTGGAACATTTCATTAATGTTGACTATAATTCATAAACTAAGCATTTTTCAGCTGAAATAATGAATGTAGTCCTCTTAATTCTTGCTTCTAAAGCATACGCAAGCAGAAATTTCAATGTACAATGATGTTTTTAAAAAAACAGTCAAAATGTGCTCCACTCGGGCTGAAAACGCTTGTTTGGGACATTACATTAATGTTGACTATAAATCATAAACTAAGCATTTTTCAGCTGAAATAATGAATGTAGTCCTCTTAATTCTTGCTTCTAAAGCATACGCAAGCAGAAATTTCAATGTACAATGATGTTTTTAAAAAAACAGTCAAAATGTGCTCCACTCGGGCTGAAAACGCTTGTTTGGGACATTACATTAATGTTGACTATAAATCATAAACTAAGCATTTTTCAGCTGAAATAATGAATGTAGTCCTCTTAATTCTTGCTTCTACAGCATACGCAAGCAGAAATTTCAATGTACAATGATGTTTTTAAAAAAACGGTCAAAATGTGCTCCACTCGGGCTGAAAACGCTTGTTTGGAACATTTCATTAATGTTGACTATAAATCATAAACTAAGCATTTTTCAGCTGAAATAATGAATGTAGTCCTCTTAATTCTTGCTTCTAAAGCATACGCAAACAGAAATTTCAATGTACAATGATGTTTTTAAAAAAACGGTCAAAATGTGCTCCACTCGGGCTGAAAACGCTTGTTTGGAACATTTCATTAATGTTGACTATAATTCATAAACTAAGCATTTTTCAGCTGAAATAATGAATGTAGTCCTCTTAATTCTTGCTTCTAAAGCATACGCAAGCAGAAATTTCAATGTACAATGATGTTTTCAAAAAAACAGTCAAAATGTGCTCCACTCGGGCTGAAAACGCTTGTTTGGGACATTACATTAATGTTGACTATAAATCATAAACTAAGCATTTTTCAGCTGAAATAATGAATGTAGTCCTCTTGATTCTTGCTTCTACAGCATACGCAAGCAGAAATTTCAATGTACAATGATGTTTTTAAAAAAACGGTCAAAATGTGCTCCACTCGGGCTGAAAACGCTTGTTTGGAACATTTCATTAATGTTGACTATAAATCATAAACTAAGCATTTTTCAGCTGAAATAATGAATGTAGTCCTCTTAATTCTTGCTTCTAAAGCATACGCAAGCAGAAATTTCAATGTACAATGATGTTTTCAAAAAAACAGTCAAAATGTGCTCCACTCGGGCTGAAAACGCTTGTTTGGGACATTACATTAATGTTGACTATAAATCATAAACTAAGCATTTTTCAGCTGAAATAATGAATGTAGTCCTCTTAATTCTTGCTTCTAAAGCATACGCAAACAGAAATTTCAATGTACAATGATGTTTTTAAAAAAACGGTCAAAATGTGCTCCACTCGGGCTGAAAACGCTTGTTTGGAACATTTCATTAATGTTGACTATAAATCATAAACTAAGCATTTTTCAGCTGAAATAATGAATGTAGTCCTCTTAATTCTTGCTTCTAAAGCATACGCAAGCAGAAATTTCAATGTACAATGATGTTTTTAAAAAAAACAGTCAAAATGTGCTCCACTCGGGCTGAAAACGCTGTTGGGGACATTTCATTAATGTTGACTATAAATCAAAAACTAAGCATTTTTCAGCTGAAATAATGAATGTAGTCCTCTTAATTCTTGCTTCTAAAGCATACGCAAGCAGAAATTTCAATGTACAATGATGTTTTCAAAAAAACAGTCAAAATGTGCTCCACTCGGGCTGAAAACGCTTGTTTGGGACATTTCATTAATGTTGACTATAAATCATAAACTAAGCATTTTTCAGCTGAAATAATGAATGTAGTCCTCTTAATTCTTGCTTCTAAAGCATACGCAAACAGAAATTTCAATGTACAATGATGTTTTTAAAAAAACGGTCAAAATGTGCTCCACTCGGGCTGAAAACGCTTGTTTGGAACATTTCATTAATGTTGACTATAAATCATAAACTAAGCATTTTTCAGCTGAAATAATGAATGTAGTCCTCTTAATTCTTGCTTCTAAAGCATACGCAAGCAGAAATTTCAATGTACAATGATGTTTTTAAAAAAAACAGTCAAAATGTGCTCCACTCGGGCTGAAAACGCTGTTGGGGACATTTCATTAATGTTGACTATAAATCATAAACTAAGCATTTTTCAGCTGAAATAATGAATGTAGTCCTCTTAATTCTTGCTTCTAAAGCATACGCAAACAGAAATTTCAATGTACAATGATGTTTTTAAAAAAACGGTCAAAATGTGCTCCACTCGGGCTGAAAACGCTTGTTTGGAACATTTCATTAATGTTGACTATAAATCATAAACTAAGCATTTTTCAGCAGAAATAATGAATGTAGTCCTCTTAATTCTTGCTTCTAAAGCATACGCAAGCAGAAATTTCAATGTACAATGATGTTTTTAAAAAAAACAGTCAAAATGTGCTCCACTCGGGCTGAAAACGCTGTTGGGGACATTTCATTAATGTTGACTATAAATCAAAAACTAAGCATTTTTCAGCTGAAATAATGAATGTAGTCCTCTTAATTCTTGCTTCTAAAGCATACGCAAGCAGAAATTTCAATGTACAATGATGTTTTTAAAAAAACAGTCAAAATGTGCTCCACTCAGGCTGAAAACGCTGTTGGGGACATTTCAATAATGTTGACTATAAATCATAAACTAAGCATTTTTCAGCTGAAATAATGAATGTAGTCCTCTTAATTCTTGCTTCTAAAGCATACGCAAGCAGAAATTTCAATGTACAATGATGTTTTCAAAAAAACAGTCAAAATGTGCTCCACTCGGGCTGAAAACGCTTGTTTGGGACATTACATTAATGTTGACTATAAATCATAAACTAAGCATTTTTCAGCTGAAATAATGAATGTAGTCCTCTTAATTCTTGCTTCTACAGCATACGCAAGCAGAAATTTCAATGTACAATGATGTTTTTAAAAAAACGGTCAAAATGTGCTCCACTCGGGCTGAAAACGCTTGTTTGGAACATTTCATTAATGTTGACTATAAATCATAAACTAAGCATTTTTCAGCTGAAATAATGAATGTAGTCCTCTTAATTCTTGCTTCTAAAGCATACGCAAGCAGAAATTTCAATGTACAATGATGTTTTCAAAAAAACAGTCAAAATGTGCTCCACTCGGGCTGAAAACGCTTGTTTGGGACATTACATTAATGTTGACTATAAATCATAAACTAAGCATTTTTCAGCTGAAATAATGAATGTAGTCCTCTTAATTCTTGCTTCTAAAGCATACGCAAGCAGAAATTTCAATGTACAATGATGTTTTTAAAAAAACAGTCAAAATGTGCTCCACTCGGGCTGAAAACGCTGTTGGGGACATTTCATTAATGTTGACTATAAATCAAAAACTAAGCATTTTTCAGCTGAAATAATGAATGTAGTCCTCTTAATTCTTGCTTCTACAGCATACGCAAGCAGAAATTTCAATGTACAATGATGTTTTTAAAAAAACGGTCAAAATGTGCTCCACTCGGGCTGAAAACGCTTGTTTGGAACATTTCATTAATGTTGACTATAAATCATAAACTAAGCATTTTTCAGCTGAAATAATGAATGTAGTCCTCTTAATTCTTGCTTCTAAAGCATACGCAAGCAGAAATTTCAATGTACAATGATGTTTTTAAAAAAACAGTCAAAATGTGCTCCACTCGGGCTGAAAACGCTGTTGGGGACATTTCATTAATGTTGACTATAAATCAAAAACTAAGCATTTTTCAGCTGAAATAATGAATGTAGTCCTCTTAATTCTTGCTTCTACAGCATACGCAAGCAGAAATTTCAATGTACAATGATGTTTTTAAAAAAACGGTCAAAATGTGCTCCACTCGGGCTGAAAACGCTTGTTTGGAACATTTCATTAATGTTGACTATAAATCATAAACTAAGCATTTTTCAGCTGAAATAATGAATGTAGTCCTCTTAATTCTTGCTTCTAAAGCATACGCAAGCAGAAATTTCAATGTACAATGATGTTTTCAAAAAAACAGTCAAAATGTGCTCCACTCGGGCTGAAAACGCTTGTTTGGGACGTTACATTAATGTTGACTATAAATCATAAACTAAGCATTTTTCAGCTGAAATAATGAATGTAGTCCTCTTAATTCTTGCTTCTAAAGCATACGCAAGCAGAAATTTCAATGTACAATGATGTTTTCAAAAAAACAGTCAAAATGTGCTCCACTCGGGCTGAAAACGCTTGTTTGGGACATTACATTAATGTTGACTATAAATCATAAACTAAGCATTTTTCAGCTGAAATAATGAATGTAGTCCTCTTGATTCTTGCTTCTACAGCATACGCAAGCAGAAATTTCAATGTACAATGATGTTTTTAAAAAAACGGTCAAAATGTGCTCCACTCGGGCTGAAAACGCTTGTTTGGAACATTTCATTAATGTTGACTATAAATCATAAACTAAGCATTTTTCAGCTGAAATAATGAATGTAGTCCTCTTAATTCTTGCTTCTAAAGCATACGCAAGCAGAAATTTCAATGTACAATGATGTTTTCAAAAAAACAGTCAAAATGTGCTCCACTCGGGCTGAAAACGCTTGTTTGGGACATTACATTAATGTTGACTATAAATCATAAACTAAGCATTTTTCAGCTGAAATAATGAATGTAGTCCTCTTAATTCTTGCTTCTAAAGCATACGCAAGCAGAAATTTCAATGTACAATGATGTTTTTAAAAAAACAGTCAAAATGTGCTCCACTCGGGCTGAAAACGCTGTTGGGGACATTTCATTAATGTTGACTATAAATCAAAAACTAAGCATTTTTCAGCTGAAATAATGAATGTAGTCCTCTTAATTCTTGCTTCTACAGCATACGCAAGCAGAAATTTCAATGTACAATGATGTTTTTAAAAAAACGGTCAAAATGTGCTCCACTCGGGCTGAAAACGCTTGTTTGGAACATTTCATTAATGTTGACTATAAATCATAAACTAAGCATTTTTCAGCTGAAATAATGAATGTAGTCCTCTTAATTCTTGCTTCTAAAGCATACGCAAGCAGAAATTTCAATGTACAATGATGTTTTCAAAAAAACAGTCAAAATGTGCTCCACTCGGGCTGAAAACGCTTGTTTGGGACGTTACATTAATGTTGACTATAAATCATAAACTAAGCATTTTTCAGCTGAAATAATGAATGTAGTCCTCTTAATTCTTGCTTCTAAAGCATACGCAAGCAGAAATTTCAATGTACAATGATGTTTTCAAAAAAACAGTCAAAATGTGCTCCACTCGGGCTGAAAACGCTTGTTTGGGACATTACATTAATGTTGACTATAAATCATAAACTAAGCATTTTTCAGCTGAAATAATGAATGTAGTCCTCTTGATTCTTGCTTCTACAGCATACGCAAGCAGAAATTTCAATGTACAATGATGTTTTTAAAAAAACGGTCAAAATGTGCTCCACTCGGGCTGAAAACGCTTGTTTGGAACATTTCATTAATGTTGACTATAAATCATAAACTAAGCATTTTTCAGCTGAAATAATGAATGTAGTCCTCTTAATTCTTGCTTCTAAAGCATACGCAAGCAGAAATTTCAATGTACAATGATGTTTTCAAAAAAACAGTCAAAATGTGCTCCACTCGGGCTGAAAACGCTTGTTTGGGACATTACATTAATGTTGACTATAAATCATAAACTAAGCATTTTTCAGCTGAAATAATGAATGTAGTCCTCTTAATTCTTGCTTCTAAAGCATACGCAAACAGAAATTTCAATGTACAATGATGTTTTTAAAAAAACGGTCAAAATGTGCTCCACTCGGGCTGAAAACGCTTGTTTGGAACATTTCATTAATGTTGACTATAAATCATAAACTAAGCATTTTTCAGCTGAAATAATGAATGTAGTCCTCTTAATTCTTGCTTCTAAAGCATACGCAAGCAGAAATTTCAATGTACAATGATGTTTTTAAAAAAAACAGTCAAAATGTGCTCCACTCGGGCTGAAAACGCTGTTGGGGACATTTCATTAATGTTGACTATAAATCAAAAACTAAGCATTTTTCAGCTGAAATAATGAATGTAGTCCTCTTAATTCTTGCTTCTAAAGCATACGCAAGCAGAAATTTCAATGTACAATGATGTTTTCAAAAAAACAGTCAAAATGTGCTCCACTCGGGCTGAAAACGCTTGTTTGGGACATTTCATTAATGTTGACTATAAATCATAAACTAAGCATTTTTCAGCTGAAATAATGAATGTAGTCCTCTTAATTCTTGCTTCTAAAGCATACGCAAACAGAAATTTCAATGTACAATGATGTTTTTAAAAAAACGGTCAAAATGTGCTCCACTCGGGCTGAAAACGCTTGTTTGGAACATTTCATTAATGTTGACTATAAATCATAAACTAAGCATTTTTCAGCTGAAATAATGAATGTAGTCCTCTTAATTCTTGCTTCTAAAGCATACGCAAGCAGAAATTTCAATGTACAATGATGTTTTTAAAAAAAACAGTCAAAATGTGCTCCACTCGGGCTGAAAACGCTGTTGGGGACATTTCATTAATGTTGACTATAAATCAAAAACTAAGCATTTTTCAGCTGAAATAATGAATGTAGTCCTCTTAATTCTTGCTTCTAAAGCATACGCAAGCAGAAATTTCAATGTACAATGATGTTTTTAAAAAAACAGTCAAAATGTGCTCCACTCAGGCTGAAAACGCTGTTGGGGACATTTCATTAATGTTGACTATAAATCATAAACTAAGCATTTTTCAGCTGAAATAATGAATGTAGTCCTCTTAATTCTTGCTTCTAAAGCATACGCAATCAGAAATTTCAATGTACAATGATGTTTTTAAAAAAACAGTCAAAATGTGCTCCACTCGGGCTGAAAACGCTTGTTTGGGACATTACATTAATGTTGACTATAAATCATAAACTAAGCATTTTTCAGCTGAAATTATGAATGTAGTCCTCTTAATTCTTGCTTCTAAAGCAGACGCAAGCAGAAATTTCAATGTACAATGATGTTTTTAAAAAAATGGTCAAAATGTGCTCCACTCGGGCTGAAAACGCTTGTTTGGAACATTTCATTAATGTTGACTATAAATCATAAACTAAGCATTTTTCAGCTGAAATAATGAATGTAGTCCTCTTAATTCTTGCTTCTAAAGCATACGCAAGCAGAAATTTCAATGTACAATGATGTTTTCAAAAAAACAGTCAAAATGTGCTCCACTCGGGCTGAAAACGCTTGTTTGGGACATTACATTAATGTTGACTATAAATCATAAACTAAGCATTTTTCAGCTGAAATAATGAATGTAGTCCTCTTAATTCTTGCTTCTAAAGCATACGCAAGCAGAAATTTCAATGTACAATGATGTTTTTAAAAAAACAGTCAAAATGTGCTCCACTCGGGCTGAAAACGCTGTTGGGGACATTTCATTAATGTTGACTATAAATCAAAAACTAAGCATTTTTCAGCTGAAATAATGAATGTAGTCCTCTTAATTCTTGCTTCTACAGCATACGCAAGCAGAAATTTCAATGTACAATGATGTTTTTAAAAAAACGGTCAAAATGTGCTCCACTCGGGCTGAAAACGCTTGTTTGGAACATTTCATTAATGTTGACTATAAATCATAAACTAAGCATTTTTCAGCTGAAATAATGAATGTAGTCCTCTTAATTCTTGCTTCTAAAGCATACGCAAGCAGAAATTTCAATGTACAATGATGTTTTCAAAAAAACAGTCAAAATGTGCTCCACTCGGGCTGAAAACGCTTGTTTGGGACGTTACATTAATGTTGACTATAAATCATAAACTAAGCATTTTTCAGCTGAAATAATGAATGTAGTCCTCTTAATTCTTGCTTCTAAAGCATACGCAAGCAGAAATTTCAATGTACAATGATGTTTTCAAAAAAACAGTCAAAATGTGCTCCACTCGGGCTGAAAACGCTTGTTTGGGACATTACATTAATGTTGACTATAAATCATAAACTAAGCATTTTTCAGCTGAAATAATGAATGTAGTCCTCTTGATTCTTGCTTCTACAGCATACGCAAGCAGAAATTTCAATGTACAATGATGTTTTTAAAAAAACGGTCAAAATGTGCTCCACTCGGGCTGAAAACGCTGTTGGGGACATTTCATTAATGTTGACTATAAATCAAAAACTAAGCATTTTTCAGCTGAAATAATGAATGTAGTCCTCTTAATTCTTGCTTCTAAAGCATACGCAAGCAGAAATTTCAATGTACAATGATGTTTTCAAAAAAACAGTCAAAATGTGCTCCACTCGGGCTGAAAACGCTTGTTTGGGACATTTCATTAATGTTGACTATAAATCATAAACTAAGCATTTTTCAGCTGAAATAATGAATGTAGTCCTCTTAATTCTTGCTTCTAAAGCATACGCAAACAGAAATTTCAATGTACAATGATGTTTTTAAAAAAACGGTCAAAATGTGCTCCACTCGGGCTGAAAACGCTTGTTTGGAACATTTCATTAATGTTGACTATAAATCATAAACTAAGCATTTTTCAGCTGAAATAATGAATGTAGTCCTCTTAATTCTTGCTTCTAAAGCATACGCAAGCAGAAATTTCAATGTACAATGATGTTTTTAAAAAAAAACAGTCAAAATGTGCTCCACTCGGGCTGAAAACGCTGTTGGGGACATTTCATTAATGTTGACTATAAATCATAAACTAAGCATTTTTCAGCTGAAATAATGAATGTAGTCCTCTTAATTCTTGCTTCTAAAGCATACGCAAACAGAAATTTCAATGTACAATGATGTTTTTAAAAAAACGGTCAAAATGTGCTCCACTCGGGCTGAAAACGCTTGTTTGGAACATTTCATTAATGTTGACTATAAATCATAAACTAAGCATTTTTCAGCTGAAATAATGAATGTAGTCCTCTTAATTCTTGCTTCTAAAGCATACGCAAGCAGAAATTTCAATGTACAATGATGTTTTTAAAAAAACAGTCAAAATGTGCTCCACTCAGGCTGAAAACGCTGTTGGGGACATTTCATTAATGTTGACTATAAATCATAAACTAAGCATTTTTCAGCTGAAATAATGAATGTAGTCCTCTTAATTCTTGCTTCTAAAGCATACGCAATCAGAAATTTCAATGTACAATGATGTTTTTAAAAAAACAGTCAAAATGTGCTCCACTCGGGCTGAAAACGCTTGTTTGGGACATTACATTAATGTTGACTATAAATCATAAACTAAGCATTTTTCAGCTGAAATTATGAATGTAGTCCTCTTAATTCTTGCTTCTAAAGCAGACGCAAGCAGAAATTTCAATGTACAATGATGTTTTTAAAAAAATGGTCAAAATGTGCTCCACTCGGGCTGAAAACGCTTGTTTGGAACATTTCATTAATGTTGACTATAAATCATAAACTAAGCATTTTTCAGCTGAAATAATGAATGTAGTCCTCTTAATTCTTGCTTCTAAAGCATACGCAAGCAGAAATTTCAATGTACAATGATGTTTTTAAAAAAACGGTCAAAATGTGCTCCACTCGGGCTGAAAACGCTTGTTTGGAACATTTCATTAATGTTGACTATAAATCATAAACTAAGCATTTTTCAGCTGAAATAATGAATGTAGTCCTCTTAATTCTTGCTTCTAAAGCATACGCAAGCAGAAATTTCAATGTACAATGATGTTTTTAAAAAAAACAGTCAAAATGTGCTCCACTCGGGCTGAAAACGCTGTTGGGGACTTTTCATTAATGTTGACTATAAATCAAAAACTAAGCATTTTTCAGCTGAAATAATGAATGTAGTCCTCTTAATTCTTGCTTCTAAAGCATACGCAAGCAGAAATTTCAATGTACAATGATGTTTTTAAAAAAACAGTCAAAATGTGCTCCACTCAGGCTGAAAACGCTGTTGGGGACATTTCATTAATGTTGACTATAAATCATAAACTAAGCATTTTTCAGCTGAAATAATGAATGTAGTCCTCTTAATTCTTGCTTCTAAAGCATACGCAAGCAGAAATTTCAATGTACAATGATGTTTTTAAAAAAACAGTCAAAATGTGCTCCACTCGGGCTGAAAACGCTTGTTTGGGACATTACATTAATGTTGACTATAAATCATAAACTAAGCATTTTTCAGCTGAAATAATGAATGTAGTCCTCTTAATTCTTGCTTCTACAGCATACGCAAGCAGAAATTTCAATGTACAATGATGTTTTTAAAAAAACGGTCAAAATGTGCTCCACTCGGGCTGAAAACGCTTGTTTGGAACATTTCATTAATGTTGACTATAAATCATAAACTAAGCATTTTTCAGCTGAAATAATGAATGTAGTCCTCTTAATTCTTGCTTCTACAGCAGACGCAAGCAGAAATTTCAATGTACAATGATGTTTTCAAAAAAACAGTCAAAATGTGCTCCACTCGGGCTGAAAACGCTTGTTTGGGACATTACATTAATGTTGACTATAAATCATAAACTAAGCATTTTTCAGCTGAAATAATGAATGTAGTCCTCTTAATTCTTGCTTCTAAAGCATACGCAAACAGAAATTTCAATGTACAATGATGTTTTTAAAAAAACGGTCAAAATGTGCTCCACTCGGGCTGAAAACGCTTGTTTGGGACATTTCATTAATGTTGACTATAAATCATAAACTAAGCATTTTTCAGCTGAAATAATGAATGTAGTCCTCTTAATTCTTGCTTCTAAAGCATACGCAAGCAGAAATTTCAATGTACAATGATGTTTTTAAAAAAAACAGTCAAAATGTGCTCCACTCGGGCTGAAAACGCTGTTGGGGACATTTCATTAATGTTGACTATAAATCAAAAATTAAGCATTTTTCAGCTGAAATAATGAATGTAGTCCTCTTAATTCTTGCTTCTAAAGCATACGCAAGCAGAAATTTCAATGTACAATGATGTTTTTAAAAAAACAGTCAAAATGTGCTCCACTCGGGCTGAAAACGCTGTTGGGGACATTTCATTAATGTTGACTATAAATCAAAAACTAAGCATTTTTCAGCTGAAATAATGAATGTAGTCCTCTTAATTCTTGCTTCTACAGCATACGCAAGCAGAAATTTCAATGTACAATGATGTTTTTAAAAAAACGGTCAAAATGTGCTCCACTCGGGCTGAAAACGCTTGTTTGGAACATTTCATTAATGTTGACTATAAATCATAAACTAAGCATTTTTCAGCTGAAATAATGAATGTAGTCCTCTTAATTCTTGCTTCTAAAGCATACGCAAGCAGAAATTTCAATGTACAATGATGTTTTCAAAAAAACAGTCAAAATGTGCTCCACTCGGGCTGAAAACGCTTGTTTGGGACGTTACATTAATGTTGACTATAAATCATAAACTAAGCATTTTTCAGCTGAAATAATGAATGTAGTCCTCTTAATTCTTGCTTCTAAAGCATACGCAAGCAGAAATTTCAATGTACAATGATGTTTTCAAAAAAAAAGTCAAAATGTGCTCCACTCGGGCTGAAAACGCTTGTTTGGGACATTACATTAATGTTGACTATAAATCATAAACTAAGCATTTTTCAGCTGAAATAATGAATGTAGTCCTCTTGATTCTTGCATCTACAGCATACGCAAGCAGAAATTTCAATGTACAATGATGTTTTTAAAAAAACGGTCAAAATGTGCTCCACTCGGGCTGAAAACGCTTGTTTGGAACATTTCATTAATGTTGACTATGAATCATAAACTAAGCATTTTTCAGCTGAAATAATGAATGTAGTCCTCTTAATTCTTGCTTCTAAAGCATACGCAAGCAGAAATTTCAATGTACAATGATGTTTTCAAAAAAACAGTCAAAATGTGCTCCACTCGGGCTGAAAACGCTTGTTTGGGACATTACATTAATGTTGACTATAAATCATAAACTAAGCATTTTTCAGCTGAAATTATGAATGTAGTCCTCTTAATTCTTGCTTCTAAAGCAGACGCAAGCAGAAATTTCAATGTACAATGATGTTTTTAAAAAAATGGTCAAAATGTGCTCCACTCGGGCTGAAAACGCTTGTTTGGAACATTTCATTAATGTTGACTATAAATCATAAACTAAGCATTTTTCAGCTGAAATAATGAATGTAGTCCTCTTAATTCTTGCTTCTAAAGCATACGCAAGCAGAAATTTCAATGTACAATGATGTTTTTAAAAAAACGGTCAAAATGTGCTCCACTCGGGCTGAAAACGCTTGTTTGGGACATTACATTAATGTTGACTATAAATCATAAACTAAGCATTTTTCAGCTGAAATAATGAATGTAGTCCTCTTAATTCTTGCTTCTAAAGCATACGCAAGCAGAAATTTCAATGTACAATGATGTTTTCAAAAAAACAGTCAAAATGTGCTCCACTCGGGCTGAAAACGCTTGTTTGGGACATTACATTAATGTTGACTATAAATCATAAACTAAGCATTTTTCAGCTGAAATAATGAATGTAGTCCTCTTAATTCTTGCTTCTAAAGCATACGCAAGCAGAAATTTCAATGTACAATGATGTTTTTAAAAAAACAGTCAAAATGTGCTCCACTCGGGCTGAAAACGCTGTTGGGGACATTTCATTAATGTTGACTATAAATCAAAAACTAAGCATTTTTCAGCTGAAATAATGAATGTAGTCCTCTTAATTCTTGCTTCTACAGCATACGCAAGCAGAAATTTCAATGTACAATGATGTTTTTAAAAAAACGGTCAAAATGTGCTCCACTCGGGCTGAAAACGCTTGTTTGGAACATTTCATTAATGTTGACTATAAATCATAAACTAAGCATTTTTCAGCTGAAATAATGAATGTAGTCCTCTTAATTCTTGCTTCTAAAGCATACGCAAGCAGAAATTTCAATGTACAATGATGTTTTCAAAAAAACAGTCAAAATGTGCTCCACTCGGGCTGAAAACGCTTGTTTGGGACGTTACATTAATGTTGACTATAAATCATAAACTAAGCATTTTTCAGCTGAAATAATGAATGTAGTCCTCTTAATTCTTGCTTCTAAAGCATACGCAAGCAGAAATTTCAATGTACAATGATGTTTTCAAAAAAACAGTCAAAATGTGCTCCACTCGGGCTGAAAACGCTTGTTTGGGACATTACATTAATGTTGACTATAAATCATAAACTAAGCATTTTTCAGCTGAAATAATGAATGTAGTCCTCTTGATTCTTGCTTCTACAGCATACGCAAGCAGAAATTTCAATGTACAATGATGTTTTTAAAAAAACGGTCAAAATGTGCTCCACTCGGGCTGAAAACGCTGTTGGGGACATTTCATTAATGTTGACTATAAATCAAAAACTAAGCATTTTTCAGCTGAAATAATGAATGTAGTCCTCTTAATTCTTGCTTCTAAAGCATACGCAAGCAGAAATTTCAATGTACAATGATGTTTTCAAAAAAACAGTCAAAATGTGCTCCACTCGGGCTGAAAACGCTTGTTTGGGACATTACATTAATGTTGACTATAAATCATAAACTAAGCATTTTTCAGCTGAAATTATGAATGTAGTCCTCTTAATTCTTGCTTCTACAGCATACGCAAGCAGAAATTTCAATGTACAATGATGTTTTTAAAAAAACGGTCAAAATGTGCTCCACTCGGGCTGAAAACGCTTGTTTGGAACATTTCATTAATGTTGACTATAAATCATAAACTAAGCATTTTTCAGCTGAAATAATGAATGTAGTCCTCTTAATTCTTGCTTCTAAAGCATACGCAAGCAGAAATTTCAATGTACAATGATGTTTTCAAAAAAACAGTCAAAATGTGCTCCACTCGGGCTGAAAACGCTTGTTTGGGACATTACATTAATGTTGACTATAAATCATAAACTAAGCATTTTTCAGCTGAAATAATGAATGTAGTCCTCTTAATTCTTGCTTCTAAAGCATACGCAAGCAGAAATTTCAATGTACAATGATGTTTTTAAAAAAACAGTCAAAATGTGCTCCACTCGGGCTGAAAACGCTGTTGGGGACATTTCATTAATGTTGACTATAAATCAAAAACTAAGCATTTTTCAGCTGAAATAATGAATGTAGTCCTCTTAATTCTTGCTTCTACAGCATACGCAAGCAGAAATTTCAATGTACAATGATGTTTTTAAAAAAACGGTCAAAATGTGCTCCACTCGGGCTGAAAACGCTTGTTTGGAACATTTCATTAATGTTGACTATAAATCATAAACTAAGCATTTTTCAGCTGAAATAATGAATGTAGTCCTCTTAATTCTTGCTTCTAAAGCATACGCAAGCAGAAATTTCAATGTACAATGATGTTTTCAAAAAAACAGTCAAAATGTGCTCCACTCGGGCTGAAAACGCTTGTTTGGGACGTTACATTAATGTTGACTATAAATCATAAACTAAGCATTTTTCAGCTGAAATAATGAATGTAGTCCTCTTAATTCTTGCTTCTAAAGCATACGCAAGCAGAAATTTCAATGTACAATGATGTTTTCAAAAAAACAGTCAAAATGTGCTCCACTCGGGCTGAAAACGCTTGTTTGGGACATTACATTAATGTTGACTATAAATCATAAACTAAGCATTTTTCAGCTGAAATAATGAATGTAGTCCTCTTGATTCTTGCTTCTACAGCATACGCAAGCAGAAATTTCAATGTACAATGATGTTTTTAAAAAAACGGTCAAAATGTGCTCCACTCGGGCTGAAAACGCTTGTTTGGAACATTTCATTAATGTTGACTATAAATCATAAACTAAGCATTTTTCAGCTGAAATAATGAATGTAGTCCTCTTAATTCTTGCTTCTAAAGCATACGCAAGCAGAAATTTCAATGTACAATGATGTTTTCAAAAAAACAGTCAAAATGTGCTCCACTCGGGCTGAAAACGCTTGTTTGGGACATTACATTAATGTTGACTATAAATCATAAACTAAGCATTTTTCAGCTGAAATAATGAATGTAGTCCTCTTAATTCTTGCTTCTAAAGCATACGCAAGCAGAAATTTCAATGTACAATGATGTTTTTAAAAAAACAGTCAAAATGTGCTCCACTCGGGCTGAAAACGCTGTTGGGGACATTTCATTAATGTTGACTATAAATCAAAAACTAAGCATTTTTCAGCTGAAATAATGAATGTAGTCCTCTTAATTCTTGCTTCTACAGCATACGCAAGCAGAAATTTCAATGTACAATGATGTTTTTAAAAAAACGGTCAAAATGTGCTCCACTCGGGCTGAAAACGCTTGTTTGGAACATTTCATTAATGTTGACTATAAATCATAAACTAAGCATTTTTCAGCTGAAATAATGAATGTAGTCCTCTTAATTCTTGCTTCTAAAGCATACGCAAGCAGAAATTTCAATGTACAATGATGTTTTCAAAAAAACAGTCAAAATGTGCTCCACTCGGGCTGAAAACGCTTGTTTGGGACGTTACATTAATGTTGACTATAAATCATAAACTAAGCATTTTTCAGCTGAAATAATGAATGTAGTCCTCTTAATTCTTGCTTCTAAAGCATACGCAAGCAGAAATTTCAATGTACAATGATGTTTTCAAAAAAACAGTCAAAATGTGCTCCACTCGGGCTGAAAACGCTTGTTTGGGACATTACATTAATGTTGACTATAAATCATAAACTAAGCATTTTTCAGCTGAAATAATGAATGTAGTCCTCTTGATTCTTGCTTCTACAGCATACGCAAGCAGAAATTTCAATGTACAATGATGTTTTTAAAAAAACGGTCAAAATGTGCTCCACTCGGGCTGAAAACGCTTGTTTGGAACATTTCATTAATGTTGACTATAAATCATAAACTAAGCATTTTTCAGCTGAAATAATGAATGTAGTCCTCTTAATTCTTGCTTCTAAAGCATACGCAAGCAGAAATTTCAATGTACAATGATGTTTTCAAAAAAACAGTCAAAATGTGCTCCACTCGGGCTGAAAACGCTTGTTTGGGACATTACATTAATGTTGACTATAAATCATAAACTAAGCATTTTTCAGCTGAAATAATGAATGTAGTCCTCTTAATTCTTGCTTCTAAAGCATACGCAAACAGAAATTTCAATGTACAATGATGTTTTTAAAAAAACGGTCAAAATGTGCTCCACTCGGGCTGAAAACGCTTGTTTGGAACATTTCATTAATGTTGACTATAAATCATAAACTAAGCATTTTTCAGCTGAAATAATGAATGTAGTCCTCTTAATTCTTGCTTCTAAAGCATACGCAAGCAGAAATTTCAATGTACAATGATGTTTTTAAAAAAAACAGTCAAAATGTGCTCCACTCGGGCTGAAAACGCTGTTGGGGACATTTCATTAATGTTGACTATAAATCAAAAACTAAGCATTTTTCAGCTGAAATAATGAATGTAGTCCTCTTAATTCTTGCTTCTAAAGCATACGCAAGCAGAAATTTCAATGTACAATGATGTTTTCAAAAAAACAGTCAAAATGTGCTCCACTCGGGCTGAAAACGCTTGTTTGGGACATTTCATTAATGTTGACTATAAATCATAAACTAAGCATTTTTCAGCTGAAATAATGAATGTAGTCCTCTTAATTCTTGCTTCTAAAGCATACGCAAACAGAAATTTCAATGTACAATGATGTTTTTAAAAAAACGGTCAAAATGTGCTCCACTCGGGCTGAAAACGCTTGTTTGGAACATTTCATTAATGTTGACTATAAATCATAAACTAAGCATTTTTCAGCTGAAATAATGAATGTAGTCCTCTTAATTCTTGCTTCTAAAGCATACGCAAGCAGAAATTTCAATGTACAATGATGTTTTTAAAAAAAACAGTCAAAATGTGCTCCACTCGGGCTGAAAACGCTGTTGGGGACATTTCATTAATGTTGACTATAAATCAAAAACTAAGCATTTTTCAGCTGAAATAATGAATGTAGTCCTCTTAATTCTTGCTTCTAAAGCATACGCAAGCAGAAATTTCAATGTACAATGATGTTTTTAAAAAAACAGTCAAAATGTGCTCCACTCAGGCTGAAAACGCTGTTGGGGACATTTCATTAATGTTGACTATAAATCATAAACTAAGCATTTTTCAGCTGAAATAATGAATGTAGTCCTCTTAATTCTTGCTTCTAAAGCATACGCAATCAGAAATTTCAATGTACAATGATGTTTTTAAAAAAACAGTCAAAATGTGCTCCACTCGGGCTGAAAACGCTTGTTTGGGACATTACATTAATGTTGACTATAAATCATAAACTAAGCATTTTTCAGCTGAAATTATGAATGTAGTCCTCTTAATTCTTGCTTCTAAAGCAGACGCAAGCAGAAATTTCAATGTACAATGATGTTTTTAAAAAAATGGTCAAAATGTGCTCCACTCGGGCTGAAAACGCTTGTTTGGAACATTTCATTAATGTTGACTATAAATCATAAACTAAGCATTTTTCAGCTGAAATAATGAATGTAGTCCTCTTAATTCTTGCTTCTAAAGCATACGCAAGCAGAAATTTCAATGTACAATGATGTTTTTAAAAAAACGGTCAAAATGTGCTCCACTCGGGCTGAAAACGCTTGTTTGGAACATTTCATTAATGTTGACTATAAATCATAAACTAAGCATTTTTCAGCTGAAATAATGAATGTAGTCCTCTTAATTCTTGCTTCTAAAGCATACGCAAGCAGAAATTTCAATGTACAATGATGTTTTCAAAAAAACAGTCAAAATGTGCTCCACTCGGGCTGAAAACGCTTGTTTGGGACATTACATTAATGTTGACTATAAATCATAAACTAAGCATTTTTCAGCTGAAATAATGAATGTAGTCCTCTTAATTCTTGCTTCTAAAGCATACGCAAGCAGAAATTTCAATGTACAATGATGTTTTTAAAAAAACAGTCAAAATGTGCTCCACTCGGGCTGAAAACGCTGTTGGGGACATTTCATTAATGTTGACTATAAATCAAAAACTAAGCATTTTTCAGCTGAAATAATGAATGTAGTCCTCTTAATTCTTGCTTCTACAGCATACGCAAGCAGAAATTTCAATGTACAATGATGTTTTTAAAAAAACGGTCAAAATGTGCTCCACTCGGGCTGAAAACGCTTGTTTGGAACATTTCATTAATGTTGACTATAAATCATAAACTAAGCATTTTTCAGCTGAAATAATGAATGTAGTCCTCTTAATTCTTGCTTCTAAAGCATACGCAAGCAGAAATTTCAATGTACAATGATGTTTTCAAAAAAACAGTCAAAATGTGCTCCACTCGGGCTGAAAACGCTTGTTTGGGACGTTACATTAATGTTGACTATAAATCATAAACTAAGCATTTTTCAGCTGAAATAATGAATGTAGTCCTCTTAATTCTTGCTTCTAAAGCATACGCAAGCAGAAATTTCAATGTACAATGATGTTTTCAAAAAAACAGTCAAAATGTGCTCCACTCGGGCTGAAAACGCTTGTTTGGGACATTACATTAATGTTGACTATAAATCATAAACTAAGCATTTTTCAGCTGAAATAATGAATGTAGTCCTCTTGATTCTTGCTTCTACAGCATACGCAAGCAGAAATTTCAATGTACAATGATGTTTTTAAAAAAACGGTCAAAATGTGCTCCACTCGGGCTGAAAACGCTGTTGGGGACATTTCATTAATGTTGACTATAAATCAAAAACTAAGCATTTTTCAGCTGAAATAATGAATGTAGTCCTCTTAATTCTTGCTTCTAAAGCATACGCAAGCAGAAATTTCAATGTACAATGATGTTTTCAAAAAAACAGTCAAAATGTGCTCCACTCGGGCTGAAAACGCTTGTTTGGGACATTTCATTAATGTTGACTATAAATCATAAACTAAGCATTTTTCAGCTGAAATAATGAATGTAGTCCTCTTAATTCTTGCTTCTAAAGCATACGCAAACAGAAATTTCAATGTACAATGATGTTTTTAAAAAAACGGTCAAAATGTGCTCCACTCGGGCTGAAAACGCTTGTTTGGAACATTTCATTAATGTTGACTATAAATCATAAACTAAGCATTTTTCAGCTGAAATAATGAATGTAGTCCTCTTAATTCTTGCTTCTAAAGCATACGCAAGCAGAAATTTCAATGTACAATGATGTTTTTAAAAAAAAACAGTCAAAATGTGCTCCACTCGGGCTGAAAACGCTGTTGGGGACATTTCATTAATGTTGACTATAAATCATAAACTAAGCATTTTTCAGCTGAAATAATGAATGTAGTCCTCTTAATTCTTGCTTCTAAAGCATACGCAAACAGAAATTTCAATGTACAATGATGTTTTTAAAAAAACGGTCAAAATGTGCTCCACTCGGGCTGAAAACGCTTGTTTGGAACATTTCATTAATGTTGACTATAAATCATAAACTAAGCATTTTTCAGCTGAAATAATGAATGTAGTCCTCTTAATTCTTGCTTCTAAAGCATACGCAAGCAGAAATTTCAATGTACAATGATGTTTTTAAAAAAACAGTCAAAATGTGCTGCACTCAGGCTGAAAACGCTGTTGGGGACATTTCATTAATGTTGACTATAAATCATAAACTAAGCATTTTTCAGCTGAAATAATGAATGTAGTCCTCTTAATTCTTGCTTCTAAAGCATACGCAATCAGAAATTTCAATGTACAATGATGTTTTTAAAAAAACAGTCAAAATGTGCTCCACTCGGGCTGAAAACGCTTGTTTGGGACATTACATTAATGTTGACTATAAATCATAAACTAAGCATTTTTCAGCTGAAATTATGAATGTAGTCCTCTTAATTCTTGCTTCTAAAGCAGACGCAAGCAGAAATTTCAATGTACAATGATGTTTTTAAAAAAATGGTCAAAATGTGCTCCACTCGGGCTGAAAACGCTTGTTTGGAACATTTCATTAATGTTGACTATAAATCATAAACTAAGCATTTTTCAGCTGAAATAATGAATGTAGTCCTCTTAATTCTTGCTTCTAAAGCATACGCAAGCAGAAATTTCAATGTACAATGATGTTTTTAAAAAAACGGTCAAAATGTGCTCCACTCGGGCTGAAAACGCTTGTTTGGAACATTTCATTAATGTTGACTATAAATCATAAACTAAGCATTTTTCAGCTGAAATAATGAATGTAGTCCTCTTAATTCTTGCTTCTAAAGCATACGCAAGCAGAAATTTCAATGTACAATGATGTTTTTAAAAAAAACAGTCAAAATGTGCTCCACTCGGGCTGAAAACGCTGTTGGGGACTTTTCATTAATGTTGACTATAAATCAAAAACTAAGCATTTTTCAGCTGAAATAATGAATGTAGTCCTCTTAATTCTTGCTTCTAAAGCATACGCAAGCAGAAATTTCAATGTACAATGATGTTTTTAAAAAAACAGTCAAAATGTGCTCCACTCAGGCTGAAAACGCTGTTGGGGACATTTCATTAATGTTGACTATAAATCATAAACTAAGCATTTTTCAGCTGAAATAATGAATGTAGTCCTCTTAATTCTTGCTTCTAAAGCATACGCAAGCAGAAATTTCAATGTACAATGATGTTTTTAAAAAAACAGTCAAAATGTGCTCCACTCGGGCTGAAAACGCTTGTTTGGGACATTACATTAATGTTGACTATAAATCATAAACTAAGCATTTTTCAGCTGAAATAATGAATGTAGTCCTCTTAATTCTTGCTTCTACAGCATACGCAAGCAGAAATTTCAATGTACAATGATGTTTTTAAAAAAACGGTCAAAATGTGCTCCACTCGGGCTGAAAACGCTTGTTTGGAACATTTCATTAATGTTGACTATAAATCATAAACTAAGCATTTTTCAGCTGAAATAATGAATGTAGTCCTCTTAATTCTTGCTTCTACAGCAGACGCAAGCAGAAATTTCAATGTACAATGATGTTTTCAAAAAAACAGTCAAAATGTGCTCCACTCGGGCTGAAAACGCTTGTTTGGGACATTACATTAATGTTGACTATAAATCATAAACTAAGCATTTTTCAGCTGAAATAATGAATGTAGTCCTCTTAATTCTTGCTTCTAAAGCATACGCAAACAGAAATTTCAATGTACAATGATGTTTTTAAAAAAACGGTCAAAATGTGCTCCACTCGGGCTGAAAACGCTTGTTTGGGACATTTCATTAATGTTGACTATAAATCATAAACTAAGCATTTTTCAGCTGAAATAATGAATGTAGTCCTCTTAATTCTTGCTTCTAAAGCATACGCAAGCAGAAATTTCAATGTACAATGATGTTTTTAAAAAAAACAGTCAAAATGTGCTCCACTCGGGCTGAAAACGCTGTTGGGGACATTTCATTAATGTTGACTATAAATCAAAAATTAAGCATTTTTCAGCTGAAATAATGAATGTAGTCCTCTTAATTCTTGCTTCTAAAGCATACGCAAGCAGAAATTTCAATGTACAATGATGTTTTTAAAAAAACAGTCAAAATGTGCTCCACTCGGGCTGAAAACGCTGTTGGGGACATTTCATTAATGTTGACTATAAATCAAAAACTAAGCATTTTTCAGCTGAAATAATGAATGTAGTCCTCTTAATTCTTGCTTCTACAGCATACGCAAGCAGAAATTTCAATGTACAATGATGTTTTTAAAAAAACGGTCAAAATGTGCTCCACTCGGGCTGAAAACGCTTGTTTGGAACATTTCATTAATGTTGACTATAAATCATAAACTAAGCATTTTTCAGCTGAAATAATGAATGTAGTCCTCTTAATTCTTGCTTCTAAAGCATACGCAAGCAGAAATTTCAATGTACAATGATGTTTTCAAAAAAACAGTCAAAATGTGCTCCACTCGGGCTGAAAACGCTTGTTTGGGACGTTACATTAATGTTGACTATAAATCATAAACTAAGCATTTTTCAGCTGAAATAATGAATGTAGTCCTCTTAATTCTTGCTTCTAAAGCATACGCAAGCAGAAATTTCAATGTACAATGATGTTTTCAAAAAAACAGTCAAAATGTGCTCCACTCGGGCTGAAAACGCTTGTTTGGGACATTACATTAATGTTGACTATAAATCATAAACTAAGCATTTTTCAGC
Organism: Hippichthys cyanospilos; assembly: GCF_059441005.1. Lineage (NCBI taxonomy): Eukaryota > Metazoa > Chordata > Actinopteri > Syngnathiformes > Syngnathidae > Hippichthys > Hippichthys cyanospilos. Next base: position 23,791,263 of record NC_142376.1, read on the forward strand.
TGAAATAATGAATGTAGTCCTCTTGATTCTTGCATCTACAGCATACGCAAGCAGAAATTTCAATGTACAATGATGTTTTTAAAAAAACGGTCAAAATGTGCTCCACTCGGGCTGAAAACGCTTGTTTGGAACATTTCATTAATGTTGACTATGAATCATAAACTAAGCATTTTTCAGCTGAAATAATGAATGTAGTCCTCTTAATTCTTGCTTCTAAAGCATACGCAAGCAGAAATTTCAATGTACAATGATGTTTTCAAAAAAACAGTCAAAATGTGCTCCACTCGGGCTGAAAACGCTTGTTTGGGACATTACATTAATGTTGACTATAAATCATAAACTAAGCATTTTTCAGCTGAAATTATGAATGTAGTCCTCTTAATTCTTGCTTCTAAAGCAGACGCAAGCAGAAATTTCAATGTACAATGATGTTTTTAAAAAAATGGTCAAAATGTGCTCCACTCGGGCTGAAAACGCTTGTTTGGAACATTTCATTAATGTTGACCATAAATCATAAACTAAGCATTTTTCAGCTGAAATAATGAATGTAGTCCTCTTAATTCTTGCTTCTAAAGCATACGCAAGCAGAAATTTCAATGTACAATGATGTTTTTAAAAAAACGGTCAAAATGTGCTCCACTCGGGCTGAAAACGCTTGTTTGGGACATTACATTAATGTTGACTATAAATCATAAACTAAGCATTTTTCAGCTGAAATAATGAATGTAGTCCTCTTAATTCTTGCTTCTAAAGCATACGCAAGCAGAAATTTCAATGTACAATGATGTTTTCTAAAGCATACGCAAACAGAAATTTCAATGTACAATGATGTTTTTAAAAAAAACAGTCAAAATGTGCTCCACTCGGGCTGAAAACGCTTGTTTGGGACATTTCATTAATGTTGACTATAAATCATAAACTAAGCATTTTTCAGCTGAAATAATGAATGTAGTCCTCTTAATTCTTGCTTCTAAAGCATACGCAAGCAGAAATTTCAATGTACAATGATGTTTTTAAAAAAAACAGTCAAAATGTGCTCCACTCGGGCTGAAAACGCTGTTGGGGACATTTCATTAATGTTGACTATAAATCAAAAATTAAGCATTTTTCAGCTGAAATAATGAATGTAGTCCTCTTAATTCTTGCTTCTAAAGCATACGCAAGCAGAAATTTCAATGTACAATGATGTTTTTAAAAAAACAGTCAAAATGTGCTCCACTCGGGCTGAAAACGCTGTTGGGGACATTTCATTAATGTTGACTATAAATCAAAAACTAAGCATTTTTCAGCTGAAATAATGAATGTAGTCCTCTTAATTCTTGCTTCTACAGCATACGCAAGCAGAAATTTCAATGTACAATGATGTTTTTAAAAAAACGGTCAAAATGTGCTCCACTCGGGCTGAAAACGCTTGTTTGGAACATTTCATTAATGTTGACTATAAATCATAAACTAAGCATTTTTCAGCTGAAATAATGAATGTAGTCCTCTTAATTCTTGCTTCTAAAGCATACGCAAGCAGAAATTTCAATGTACAATGATGTTTTCAAAAAAACAGTCAAAATGTGCTCCACTCGGGCTGAAAACGCTTGTTTGGGACGTTACATTAATGTTGACTATAAATCATAAACTAAGCATTTTTCAGCTGAAATAATGAATGTAGTCCTCTTAATTCTTGCTTCTAAAGCATACGCAAGCAGAAATTTCAATGTACAATGATGTTTTCAAAAAAACAGTCAAAATGTGCTCCACTCGGGCTGAAAACGCTTGTTTGGGACATTACATTAATGTTGACTATAAATCATAAACTAAGCATTTTTCAGCTGAAATAATGAATGTAGTCCTCTTGATTCTTGCATCTACAGCATACGCAAGCAGAAATTTCAATGTACAATGATGTTTTTAAAAAAACGGTCAAAATGTGCTCCACTCGGGCTGAAAACGCTTGTTTGGAACATTTCATTAATGTTGACTATGAATCATAAACTAAGCATTTTTCAGCTGAAATAATGAATGTAGTCCTCTTAATTCTTGCTTCTAAAGCATACGCAAGCAGAAATTTCAATGTACAATGATGTTTTCAAAAAAACAGTCAAAATGTGCTCCACTCGGGCTGAAAACGCTTGTTTGGGACATTACATTAATGTTGACTATAAATCATAAACTAAGCATTTTTCAGCTGAAATTATGAATGTAGTCCTCTTAATTCTTGCTTCTAAAGCAGACGCAAGCAGAAATTTCAATGTACAATGATGTTTTTAAAAAAATGGTCAAAATGTGCTCCACTCGGGCTGAAAACGCTTGTTTGGAACATTTCATTAATGTTGACTATAAATCATAAACTAAGCATTTTTCAGCTGAAATAATGAATGTAGTCCTCTTAATTCTTGCTTCTAAAGCATACGCAAGCAGAAATTTCAATGTACAATGATGTTTTTAAAAAAACGGTCAAAATGTGCTCCACTCGGGCTGAAAACGCTTGTTTGGGACATTACATTAATGTTGACTATAAATCATAAACTAAGCATTTTTCAGCTGAAATAATGAATGTAGTCCTCTTAATTCTTGCTTCTAAAGCATACGCAAGCAGAAATTTCAATGTACAATGATGTTTTCAAAAAAACAGTCAAAATGTGCTCCACTCGGGCTGAAAACGCTTGTTTGGGACATTACATTAATGTTGACTATAAATCATAAACTAAGCATTTTTCAGCTGAAATAATGAATGTAGTCCTCTTAATTCTTGCTTCTAAAGCATACGCAAGCAGAAATTTCAATGTACAATGATGTTTTTAAAAAAACAGTCAAAATGTGCTCCACTCGGGCTGAAAACGCTGTTGGGGACATTTCATTAATGTTGACTATAAATCAAAAACTAAGCATTTTTCAGCTGAAATAATGAATGTAGTCCTCTTAATTCTTGCTTCTACAGCATACGCAAGCAGAAATTTCAATGTACAATGATGTTTTTAAAAAAACGGTCAAAATGTGCTCCACTCGGGCTGAAAACGCTTGTTTGGAACATTTCATTAATGTTGACTATAAATCATAAACTAAGCATTTTTCAGCTGAAATAATGAATGTAGTCCTCTTAATTCTTGCTTCTAAAGCATACGCAAGCAGAAATTTCAATGTACAATGATGTTTTCAAAAAAACAGTCAAAATGTGCTCCACTCGGGCTGAAAACGCTTGTTTGGGACATTACATTAATGTTGACTATAAATCATAAACTAAGCATTTTTCAGCTGAAATAATGAATGTAGTCCTCTTAATTCTTGCTTCTAAAGCATACGCAAGCAGAAATTTCAATGTACAATGATGTTTTCAAAAAAACAGTCAAAATGTGCTCCACTCGGGCTGAAAACGCTTGTTTGGGACATTACATTAATGTTGACTATAAATCATAAACTAAGCATTTTTCAGCTGAAATAATGAATGTAGTCCTCTTAATTCTTGCTTCTAAAGCATACGCAAGCAGAAATTTCAATGTACAATGATGTTTTTAAAAAAAACAGTCAAAATGTGCTCCACTCGGGCTGAAAACGCTGTTGGGGACATTTCATTAATGTTGACTATAAATCAAAAACTAAGCATTTTTCAGCTGAAATAATGAATGTAGTCCTCTTAATTCTTGCTTCTAAAGCATACGCAAGCAGAAATTTCAATGTACAATGATGTTTTTAAAAAAACAGTCAAAATGTGCTCCACTCAGGCTGAAAACGCTGTTGGGGACATTTCAATAATGTTGACTATAAATCATAAACTAAGCATTTTTCAGCTGAAATAATGAATGTAGTCCTCTTAATTCTTGCTTCTAAAGCATACGCAAGCAGAAATTTCAATGTACAATGATGTTTTCAAAAAAACAGTCAAAATGTGCTCCACTCGGGCTGAAAACGCTTGTTTGGGACATTACATTAATGTTGACTATAAATCATAAACTAAGCATTTTTCAGCTGAAATAATGAATGTAGTCCTCTTGATTCTTGCTTCTACAGCATACGCAAGCAGAAATTTCAATGTACAATGATGTTTTTAAAAAAACGGTCAAAATGTGCTCCACTCGGGCTGAAAACGCTGTTGGGGACATTTCATTAATGTTGACTATAAATCAAAAACTAAGCATTTTTCAGCTGAAATAATGAATGTAGTCCTCTTAATTCTTGCTTCTACAGCATACGCAAGCAGAAATTTCAATGTACAATGATGTTTTTAAAAAAACGGTCAAAATGTGCTCCACTCGGGCTGAAAACGCTTGTTTGGAACATTTCATTAATGTTGACTATAAATCATAAACTAAGCATTTTTCAGCTGAAATAATGAATGTAGTCCTCTTAATTCTTGCTTCTAAAGCATACGCAAGCAGAAATTTCAATGTACAATGATGTTTTCAAAAAAACAGTCAAAATGTGCTCCACTCGGGCTGAAAACGCTTGTTTGGGACATTACATTAATGTTGACTATAAATCATAAACTAAGCATTTTTCAGCTGAAATAATGAATGTAGTCCTCTTAATTCTTGCTTCTAAAGCATACGCAAGCAGAAATTTCAATGTACAATGATGTTTTCAAAAAAACAGTCAAAATGTGCTCCACTCGGGCTGAAAACGCTTGTTTGGGACATTACATTAATGTTGACTATAAATCATAAACTAAGCATTTTTCAGCTGAAATAATGAATGTAGTCCTCTTAATTCTTGCTTCTAAAGCATACGCAAGCAGAAATTTCAATGTACAATGATGTTTTTAAAAAAAACAGTCAAAATGTGCTCCACTCGGGCTGAAAACGCTGTTGGGGACATTTCATTAATGTTGACTATAAATCAAAAACTAAGCATTTTTCAGCTGAAATAATGAATGTAGTCCTCTTAATTCTTGCTTCTAAAGCATACGCAAGCAGAAATTTCAATGTACAATGATGTTTTTAAAAAAACAGTCAAAATGTGCTCCACTCAGGCTGAAAACGCTGTTGGGGACATTTCAATAATGTTGACTATAAATCATAAACTAAGCATTTTTCAGCTGAAATAATGAATGTAGTCCTCTTAATTCTTGCTTCTAAAGCATACGCAAGCAGAAATTTCAATGTACAATGATGTTTTCAAAAAAACAGTCAAAATGTGCTCCACTCGGGCTGAAAACGCTTGTTTGGGACATTACATTAATGTTGACTATAAATCATAAACTAAGCATTTTTCAGCTGAAATAATGAATGTAGTCCTCTTGATTCTTGCTTCTACAGCATACGCAAGCAGAAATTTCAATGTACAATGATGTTTTTAAAAAAACGGTCAAAATGTGCTCCACTCGGGCTGAAAACGCTTGTTTGGAACATTTCATTAATGTTGACTATAAATCATAAACTAAGCATTTTTCAGCTGAAATAATGAATGTAGTCCTCTTAATTCTTGCTTCTAAAGCATACGCAAGCAGAAATTTCAATGTACAATGATGTTTTCAAAAAAACAGTCAAAATGTGCTCCACTCGGGCTGAAAACGCTTGTTTGGGACATTACATTAATGTTGACTATAAATCATAAACTAAGCATTTTTCAGCTGAAATAATGAATGTAGTCCTCTTAATTCTTGCTTCTAAAGCATACGCAAACAGAAATTTCAATGTACAATGATGTTTTTAAAAAAACGGTCAAAATGTGCTCCACTCGGGCTGAAAACGCTTGTTTGGAACATTTCATTAATGTTGACTATAAATCATAAACTAAGCATTTTTCAGCTGAAATAATGAATGTAGTCCTCTTAATTCTTGCTTCTAAAGCATACGCAAGCAGAAATTTCAATGTACAATGATGTTTTTAAAAAAAACAGTCAAAATGTGCTCCACTCGGGCTGAAAACGCTGTTGGGGACATTTCATTAATGTTGACTATAAATCAAAAACTAAGCATTTTTCAGCTGAAATAATGAATGTAGTCCTCTTAATTCTTGCTTTTAAAGCAGACGCAAGCAGAAATTTCAATGTACAATGATGTTTTTAAAAAAATGGTCAAAATGTGCTCCACTCGGGCTGAAAACGCTTGTTTGGGACATTACATTAATGTTGACTATAAATCATAAACTAAGCATTTTTCAGCTGAAATAATGAATGTAGTCCTCTTGATTCTTGCATCTACAGCATACGCAAGCAGAAATTTCAATGTACAATGATGTTTTTAAAAAAACGGTCAAAATGTGCTCCACTCGGGCTGAAAACGCTTGTTTGGAACATTTCATTAATGTTGACTATGAATCATAAACTAAGCATTTTTCAGCTGAAATAATGAATGTAGTCCTCTTAATTCTTGCTTCTAAAGCATACGCAAGCAGAAATTTCAATGTACAATGATGTTTTCAAAAAAACAGTCAAAATGTGCTCCACTCGGGCTGAAAACGCTTGTTTGGGACATTACATTAATGTTGACTATAAATCATAAACTAAGCATTTTTCAGCTGAAATTATGAATGTAGTCCTCTTAATTCTTGCTTCTAAAGCAGACGCAAGCAGAAATTTCAATGTACAATGATGTTTTTAAAAAAATGGTCAAAATGTGCTCCACTCGGGCTGAAAACGCTTGTTTGGAACATTTCATTAATGTTGACTATAAATCATAAACTAAGCATTTTTCAGCTGAAATAATGAATGTAGTCCTCTTAATTCTTGCTTCTAAAGCATACGCAAGCAGAAATTTCAATGTACAATGATGTTTTTAAAAAAACGGTCAAAATGTGCTCCACTCGGGCTGAAAACGCTTGTTTGGGACATTACATTAATGTTGACTATAAATCATAAACTAAGCATTTTTCAGCTGAAATAATGAATGTAGTCCTCTTAATTCTTGCTTCTAAAGCATACGCAAGCAGAAATTTCAATGTACAATGATGTTTTCAAAAAAACAGTCAAAATGTGCTCCACTCGGGCTGAAAACGCTTGTTTGGGACATTACATTAATGTTGACTATAAATCATAAACTAAGCATTTTTCAGCTGAAATAATGAATGTAGTCCTCTTAATTCTTGCTTCTAAAGCATACGCAAGCAGAAATTTCAATGTACAATGATGTTTTTAAAAAAACAGTCAAAATGTGCTCCACTCGGGCTGAAAACGCTGTTGGGGACATTTCATTAATGTTGACTATAAATCAAAAACTAAGCATTTTTCAGCTGAAATAATGAATGTAGTCCTCTTAATTCTTGCTTCTACAGCATACGCAAGCAGAAATTTCAATGTACAATGATGTTTTTAAAAAAACGGTCAAAATGTGCTCCACTCGGGCTGAAAACGCTTGTTTGGAACATTTCATTAATGTTGACTATAAATCATAAACTAAGCATTTTTCAGCTGAAATAATGAATGTAGTCCTCTTAATTCTTGCTTCTAAAGCATACGCAAGCAGAAATTTCAATGTACAATGATGTTTTCAAAAAAACAGTCAAAATGTGCTCCACTCGGGCTGAAAACGCTTGTTTGGGACATTACATTAATGTTGACTATAAATCATAAACTAAGCATTTTTCAGCTGAAATAATGAATGTAGTCCTCTTAATTCTTGCTTCTAAAGCATACGCAAGCAGAAATTTCAATGTACAATGATGTTTTCAAAAAAACAGTCAAAATGTGCTCCACTCGGGCTGAAAACGCTTGTTTGGGACATTACATTAATGTTGACTATAAATCATAAACTAAGCATTTTTCAGCTGAAATAATGAATGTAGTCCTCTTAATTCTTGCTTCTAAAGCATACGCAAGCAGAAATTTCAATGTACAATGATGTTTTTAAAAAAAACAGTCAAAATGTGCTCCACTCGGGCTGAAAACGCTGTTGGGGACATTTCATTAATGTTGACTATAAATCAAAAACTAAGCATTTTTCAGCTGAAATAATGAATGTAGTCCTCTTAATTCTTGCTTCTAAAGCATACGCAAGCAGAAATTTCAATGTACAATGATGTTTTTAAAAAAACAGTCAAAATGTGCTCCACTCAGGCTGAAAACGCTGTTGGGGACATTTCAATAATGTTGACTATAAATCATAAACTAAGCATTTTTCAGCTGAAATAATGAATGTAGTCCTCTTAATTCTTGCTTCTAAAGCATACGCAAGCAGAAATTTCAATGTACAATGATGTTTTCAAAAAAACAGTCAAAATGTGCTCCACTCGGGCTGAAAACGCTTGTTTGGGACATTACATTAATGTTGACTATAAATCATAAACTAAGCATTTTTCAGCTGAAATAATGAATGTAGTCCTCTTGATTCTTGCTTCTACAGCATACGCAAGCAGAAATTTCAATGTACAATGATGTTTTTAAAAAAACGGTCAAAATGTGCTCCACTCGGGCTGAAAACGCTGTTGGGGACATTTCATTAATGTTGACTATAAATCAAAAACTAAGCATTTTTCAGCTGAAATAATGAATGTAGTCCTCTTAATTCTTGCTTCTACAGCATACGCAAGCAGAAATTTCAATGTACAATGATGTTTTTAAAAAAACGGTCAAAATGTGCTCCACTCGGGCTGAAAACGCTTGTTTGGAACATTTCATTAATGTTGACTATAAATCATAAACTAAGCATTTTTCAGCTGAAATAATGAATGTAGTCCTCTTAATTCTTGCTTCTAAAGCATACGCAAGCAGAAATTTCAATGTACAATGATGTTTTCAAAAAAACAGTCAAAATGTGCTCCACTCGGGCTGAAAACGCTTGTTTGGGACATTACATTAATGTTGACTATAAATCATAAACTAAGCATTTTTCAGCTGAAATAATGAATGTAGTCCTCTTAATTCTTGCTTCTAAAGCATACGCAAGCAGAAATTTCAATGTACAATGATGTTTTCAAAAAAACAGTCAAAATGTGCTCCACTCGGGCTGAAAACGCTTGTTTGGGACATTACATTAATGTTGACTATAAATCATAAACTAAGCATTTTTCAGCTGAAATAATGAATGTAGTCCTCTTAATTCTTGCTTCTAAAGCATACGCAAGCAGAAATTTCAATGTACAATGATGTTTTTAAAAAAAACAGTCAAAATGTGCTCCACTCGGGCTGAAAACGCTGTTGGGGACATTTCATTAATGTTGACTATAAATCAAAAACTAAGCATTTTTCAGCTGAAATAATGAATGTAGTCCTCTTAATTCTTGCTTCTAAAGCATACGCAAGCAGAAATTTCAATGTACAATGATGTTTTTAAAAAAACAGTCAAAATGTGCTCCACTCAGGCTGAAAACGCTGTTGGGGACATTTCAATAATGTTGACTATAAATCATAAACTAAGCATTTTTCAGCTGAAATAATGAATGTAGTCCTCTTAATTCTTGCTTCTAAAGCATACGCAAGCAGAAATTTCAATGTACAATGATGTTTTCAAAAAAACAGTCAAAATGTGCTCCACTCGGGCTGAAAACGCTTGTTTGGGACATTACATTAATGTTGACTATAAATCATAAACTAAGCATTTTTCAGCTGAAATAATGAATGTAGTCCTCTTGATTCTTGCTTCTACAGCATACGCAAGCAGAAATTTCAATGTACAATGATGTTTTTAAAAAAACGGTCAAAATGTGCTCCACTCGGGCTGAAAACGCTTGTTTGGAACATTTCATTAATGTTGACTATAAATCATAAACTAAGCATTTTTCAGCTGAAATAATGAATGTAGTCCTCTTAATTCTTGCTTCTAAAGCATACGCAAGCAGAAATTTCAATGTACAATGATGTTTTCAAAAAAACAGTCAAAATGTGCTCCACTCGGGCTGAAAACGCTTGTTTGGGACATTACATTAATGTTGACTATAAATCATAAACTAAGCATTTTTCAGCTGAAATAATGAATGTAGTCCTCTTAATTCTTGCTTCTAAAGCATACGCAAACAGAAATTTCAATGTACAATGATGTTTTTAAAAAAACGGTCAAAATGTGCTCCACTCGGGCTGAAAACGCTTGTTTGGAACATTTCATTAATGTTGACTATAAATCATAAACTAAGCATTTTTCAGCTGAAATAATGAATGTAGTCCTCTTAATTCTTGCTTCTAAAGCATACGCAAGCAGAAATTTCAATGTACAATGATGTTTTTAAAAAAAACAGTCAAAATGTGCTCCACTCGGGCTGAAAACGCTGTTGGGGACATTTCATTAATGTTGACTATAAATCAAAAACTAAGCATTTTTCAGCTGAAATAATGAATGTAGTCCTCTTAATTCTTGCTTTTAAAGCAGACGCAAGCAGAAATTTCAATGTACAATGATGTTTTTAAAAAAATGGTCAAAATGTGCTCCACTCGGGCTGAAAACGCTTGTTTGGAACATTTCATTAATGTTGACTATAAATCATAAACTAAGCATTTTTCAGCTGAAATAATGAATGTAGTCCTCTTAATTCTTGCTTCTAAAGCATACGCAAACAGAAATTTCAATGTACAATGATGTTTTTAAAAAAAACAGTCAAAATGTGCTCCACTCGGGCTGAAAACGCTTGTTTGGGACATTTCATTAATGTTGACTATAAATCATAAACTAAGCATTTTTCAGCTGAAATAATGAATGTAGTCCTCTTAATTCTTGCTTCTAAAGCATACGCAAGCAGAAATTTCAATGTACAATGATGTTTTTAAAAAAAACAGTCAAAATGTGCTCCACTCGGGCTGAAAACGCTGTTGGGGACATTTCATTAATGTTGACTATAAATCAAAAATTAAGCATTTTTCAGCTGAAATAATGAATGTAGTCCTCTTAATTCTTGCTTCTAAAGCATACGCAAGCAGAAATTTCAATGTACAATGATGTTTTTAAAAAAACAGTCAAAATGTGCTCCACTCGGGCTGAAAACGCTGTTGGGGACATTTCATTAATGTTGACTATAAATCAAAAACTAAGCATTTTTCAGCTGAAATAATGAATGTAGTCCTCTTAATTCTTGCTTCTACAGCATACGCAAGCAGAAATTTCAATGTACAATGATGTTTTCAAAAAAACAGTCAAAATGTGCTCCACTCGGGCTGAAAACGCTTGTTTGGGACATTACATTAATGTTGACTATAAATCATAAACTAAGCATTTTTCAGCTGAAATAATGAATGTAGTCCTCTTAATTCTTGCTTCTAAAGCATACGCAAGCAGAAATTTCAATGTACAATGATGTTTTTAAAAAAAACAGTCAAAATGTGCTCCACTCGGGCTGAAAACGCTGTTGGGGACATTTCATTAATGTTGACTATAAATCAAAAACTAAGCATTTTTCAGCTGAAATAATGAATGTAGTCCTCTTAATTCTTGCTTCTAAAGCATACGCAAGCAGAAATTTCAATGTACAATGATGTTTTTAAAAAAACAGTCAAAATGTGCTCCACTCAGGCTGAAAACGCTGTTGGGGACATTTCAATAATGTTGACTATAAATCATAAACTAAGCATTTTTCAGCTGAAATAATGAATGTAGTCCTCTTAATTCTTGCTTCTAAAGCATACGCAAGCAGAAATTTCAATGTACAATGATGTTTTCAAAAAAACAGTCAAAATGTGCTCCACTCGGGCTGAAAACGCTTGTTTGGGACATTACATTAATGTTGACTATATATCATAAACTAAGCATTTTTCAGCTGAAATAATGAATGTAGTCCTCTTAATTCTTGCTTCTAAAGCATACGCAAACAGAAATTTCAATGTACAATGATGTTTTTAAAAAAACGGTCAAAATGTGCTCCACTCGGGCTGAAAACGCTTGTTTGGAACATTTCATTAATGTTGACTATAATTCATAAACTAAGCATTTTTCAGCTGAAATAATGAATGTAGTCCTCTTAATTCTTGCTTCTAAAGCATACGCAAGCAGAAATTTCAATGTACAATGATGTTTTTAAAAAAACAGTCAAAATGTGCTCCACTCGGGCTGAAAACGCTTGTTTGGGACATTACATTAATGTTGACTATAAATCATAAACTAAGCATTTTTCAGCTGAAATAATGAATGTAGTCCTCTTAATTCTTGCTTCTAAAGCATACGCAAGCAGAAATTTCAATGTACAATGATGTTTTTAAAAAAACAGTCAAAATGTGCTCCACTCGGGCTGAAAACGCTTGTTTGGGACATTACATTAATGTTGACTATAAATCATAAACTAAGCATTTTCAGCTGAAATAATGAATGTAGTCCTCTTAATTCTTGCTTCTACAGCATACGCAAGCAGAAATTTCAATGTACAATGATGTTTTTAAAAAAACGGTCAAAATGTGCTCCACTCGGGCTGAAAACGCTTGTTTGGAACATTTCATTAATGTTGACTATAAATCATAAACTAAGCATTTTTCAGCTGAAATAATGAATGTAGTCCTCTTAATTCTTGCTTCTACAGCAGACGCAAGCAGAAATTTCAATGTACAATGATGTTTTCAAAAAAACAGTCAAAATGTGCTCCACTCGGGCTGAAAACGCTTGTTTGGGACATTACATTAATGTTGACTATAAATCATAAACTAAGCATTTTTCAGCTGAAATAATGAATGTAGTCCTCTTAATTCTTGCTTCTAAAGCATACGCAAACAGAAATTTCAATGTACAATGATGTTTTTAAAAAAACGGTCAAAATGTGCTCCACTCGGGCTGAAAACGCTTGTTTGGGACATTTCATTAATGTTGACTATAAATCATAAACTAAGCATTTTTCAGCTGAAATAATGAATGTAGTCCTCTTAATTCTTGCTTCTAAAGCATACGCAAGCAGAAATTTCAATGTACAATGATGTTTTTAAAAAAAACAGTCAAAATGTGCTCCACTCGGGCTGAAAACGCTGTTGGGGACATTTCATTAATGTTGACTATAAATCAAAAACTAAGCATTTTCAGCTGAAATAATGAATGTAGTCCTCTTAATTCTTGCTTCTAAAGCATACGCAAGCAGAAATTTCAATGTACAATGATGTTTTTAAAAAAACAGTCAAAATGTGCTCCACTCGGGCTGAAAACGCTGTTGGGGACATTTCATTAATGTTGACTATAAATCATAAACTAAGCATTTTTCAGCTGAAATAATGAATGTAGTCCTCTTAATTCTTGCTTCTAAAGCATACGCAAGCAGAAATTTCAATGTACAATGATGTTTTTAAAAAAACAGTCAAAATGTGCTCCACTCGGGCTGAAAACGCTTGTTTGGGACATTACATTAATGTTGACTATATATCATAAACTAAGCATTTTTCAGCTGAAATAATGAATGTAGTCCTCTTAATTCTTGCTTCTAAAGCATACGCAAACAGAAATTTCAATGTACAATGATGTTTTTTAAAAAAACGGTCAAAATGTGCTCCACTCGGGCTGAAAACGCTTGTTTGGAACATTTCATTAATGTTGACTATAAATCATAAACTAAGCATTTTTCAGCTGAAATAATGAATGTAGTCCTCTTAATTCTTGCTTCTAAAGCATACGCAAAGAGAAATTTCAATGTACAATGATGTTTTTAAAAAAACGGTCAAAATGTGCTACACTCGGGCTGAAAACGCTTGTTTGGAACATTTCATTAATGTTGACTATAAATCATAAACTAAGCATTTTTCAGCTGAAATAATGAATGTAGTCCCTCTTAATTCTTGCTTCTAAAGCATACGCAAGCAGAAATTTCAATGTACAATGATGTTTTTAAAAAAAACAGTCAAAATGTGCTCCACTCGGGCTGAAAACGCTGTTGGGGACATTTCATTAATGTTGACTATAAATCAAAAACTAAGCATTTTTCAGCTGAAATAATGAATGTAGTCCTCTTAATTCTTGGTTCTAAAGCATACGCAAGCAGAAATTTCAATGTACAATGATGTTTTTAAAAAAACAGTCAAAATGTGCTCCACTCAGGCTGAAAACGCTGTTGGGGACATTTCATTAATGTTGACTATAAATCATAAACTAAGCATTTTTCAGCTGAAATAAATGAATGTAGTCCTCTTAATTCTTGCTTCTAAAGCATACGCAATCAGAAATTTCAATGTACAATGATGTTTTTAAAAAAACAGTCAAAATGTGCTCCACTCGGGCTGAAAACGCTTGTTTGGGACATTACATAATGTTGACTATAAATCATAAACTAAGCATTTTTCAGCTGAAATTATGAATGTAGTCCTCTTAATTCTTGCTTCTAAAGCAGACGCAAGCAGAAATTTCAATGTACAATGATGTTTTTAAAAAAATGGTCAAAATGTGCTCCACTCGGGCTGAAAACGCTTGTTTGGAAACATTTCATTAATGTTGACTATAAATCATAAACTAAGCATTTTTCAGCTGAAATAATGAATGTAGTCCTCTTAATTCTTGCTTCTAAAGCATACGCAAGCAGAAATTTCAATGTACAATGATGTTTTTAAAAAAACGGTCAAAATGTGCTCCACTCGGGCTGAAAACGCTTGTTTGGAACATTTCATTAATGTTGACTATAAATCATAAACTAAGCATTTTTCAGCTGAAATAATGAATGTAGTCCTCTTAATTCTTGCTTCTAAAGCATACGCAAGCAGAAATTTCAATGTACAATGATGTTTTCAAAAAAACAGTCAAAATGTGCTCCACTCGGGCTGAAAACGCTTGTTTGGGACATTACATTAATGTTGACTATAAATCATAAACTAAGCATTTTTCAGCTGAAATAATGAATGTAGTCCTCTTAATTCTTGCTTCTAAAGCATACGCAAGCAGAAATTTCAATGTACAATGATGTTTTTAAAAAAACAGTCAAAATGTGCTCCACTCGGGCTGAAAACGCTGTTGGGGACATTTCATTAATGTTGACTATAAATCAAAAACTAAGCATTTTTCAGCTGAAATAATGAATGTAGTCCTCTTAATTCTTGCTTCTACAGCATACGCAAGCAGAAATTTCAATGTACAATGATGTTTTTAAAAAAACGGTCAAAATGTGCTCCACTCGGGCTGAAAACGCTTGTTTGGAACATTTCATTAATGTTGACTATAAATCATAAACTAAGCATTTTTCAGCTGAAATAATGAATGTAGTCCTCTTAATTCTTGCTTCTAAAGCATACGCAAGCAGAAATTTCAATGTACAATGATGTTTTCAAAAAAACAGTCAAAATGTGCTCCACTCGGGCTGAAAACGCTTGTTTGGGACGTTACATTAATGTTGACTATAAATCATAAACTAAGCATTTTTCAGCTGAAATAATGAATGTAGTCCTCTTAATTCTTGCTTCTAAAGCATACGCAAGCAGAAATTTCAATGTACAATGATGTTTTCAAAAAAACAGTCAAAATGTGCTCCACTCGGGCTGAAAACGCTTGTTTGGGACATTACATTAATGTTGACTATAAATCATAAACTAAGCATTTTTCAGCTGAAATAATGAATGTAGTCCTCTTGATTCTTGCATCTACAGCATACGCAAGCAGAAATTTCAATGTACAATGATGTTTTTAAAAAAACGGTCAAAATGTGCTCCACTCGGGCTGAAAACGCTTGTTTGGAACATTTCATTAATGTTGACTATAAATCATAAACTAAGCATTTTTCAGCTGAAATAATGAATGTAGTCCTCTTAATTCTTGCTTCTAAAGCATACGCAAGCAGAAATTTCAATGTACAATGATGTTTTCAAAAAAACAGTCAAAATGTGCTCCACTCGGGCTGAAAACGCTTGTTTGGGACATTACATTAATGTTGACTATAAATCATAAACTAAGCATTTTTCAGCTGAAATTATGAATGTAGTCCTCTTAATTCTTGCTTCTAAAGCAGACGCAAGCAGAAATTTCAATGTACAATGATGTTTTTAAAAAAATGGTCAAAATGTGCTCTACTCGGGCTGAAAACGCTTGTTTGGAACATTTCATTAATGTTGACTATAAATCATAAACTAAGCATTTTTCAGCTGAAATAATGAATGTAGTCCTCTTAATTCTTGCTTCTAAAGCATACGCAAGCAGAAATTTCAATGTACAATGATGTTTTTAAAAAAACGGTCAAAATGTGCTCCACTCGGGCTGAAAACGCTTGTTTGGGACATTACATTAATGTTGACTATAAATCATAAACTAAGCATTTTTCAGCTGAAATAATGAATGTAGTCCTCTTAATTCTTGCTTCTAAAGCATACGCAAGCAGAAATTTCAATGTACAATGATGTTTTCAAAAAAACAGTCAAAATGTGCTCCACTCGGGCTGAAAACGCTTGTTTGGGACATTACATTAATGTTGACTATAAATCATAAACTAAGCATTTTTCAGCTGAAATAATGAATGTAGTCCTCTTAATTCTTGCTTCTAAAGCATACGCAAGCAGAAATTTCAATGTACAATGATGTTTTTAAAAAAACAGTCAAAATGTGCTCCACTCGGGCTGAAAACGCTGTTGGGGACATTTCATTAATGTTGACTATAAATCAAAAACTAAGCATTTTTCAGCTGAAATAATGAATGTAGTCCTCTTAATTCTTGCTTCTACAGCATACGCAAGCAGAAATTTCAATGTACAATGATGTTTTTAAAAAAACGGTCAAAATGTGCTCCACTCGGGCTGAAAACGCTTGTTTGGAACATTTCATTAATGTTGACTATAAATCATAAACTAAGCATTTTTCAGCTGAAATAATGAATGTAGTCCTCTTAATTCTTGCTTCTAAAGCATACGCAAGCAGAAATTTCAATGTACAATGATGTTTTCAAAAAAACAGTCAAAATGTGCTCCACTCGGGCTGAAAACGCTTGTTTGGGACGTTACATTAATGTTGACTATAAATCATAAACTAAGCATTTTTCAGCTGAAATAATGAATGTAGTCCTCTTAATTCTTGCTTCTAAAGCATACGCAAGCAGAAATTTCAATGTACAATGATGTTTTCAAAAAAACAGTCAAAATGTGCTCCACTCGGGCTGAAAACGCTTGTTTGGGACATTACATTAATGTTGACTATAAATCATAAACTAAGCATTTTTCAGCTGAAATAATGAATGTAGTCCTCTTGATTCTTGCTTCTACAGCATACGCAAGCAGAAATTTCAATGTACAATGATGTTTTTAAAAAAACGGTCAAAATGTGCTCCACTCGGGCTGAAAACGCTGTTGGGGACATTTCATTAATGTTGACTATAAATCAAAAACTAAGCATTTTTCAGCTGAAATAATGAATGTAGTCCTCTTAATTCTTGCTTCTAAAGCATACGCAAGCAGAAATTTCAATGTACAATGATGTTTTTAAAAAAAACAGTCAAAATGTGCTCCACTCGGGCTGAAAACGCTTGTTTGGGACATTACATTAATGTTGACTATAAATCATAAACTAAGCATTTTTCAGCTGAAATAATGAATGTAGTCCTCTTAATTCTTGCTTCTACAGCATACGCAAGCAGAAATTTCAATGTACAATGATGTTTTAAAAACAACGGTCAAAATGTGCTCCACTCGGGCTGAAAACGCTTGTTTGGAACATTTCATTAATGTTGACTATAAATCATAAACTAAGCATTTTTCAGCTGAAATAATGAATGTAGTCCTCTTAATTCTTGCTTCTACAGCAGACGCAAGCAGAAATTTCAATGTACAATGATGTTTTCAAAAAAACAGTCAAAATGTGCTCCACTCGGGCTGAAAACGCTTGTTTGGGACATTACATTAATGTTGACTATAAATCATAAACTAAGCATTTTTCAGCTGAAATAATGAATGTAGTCCTCTTAATTCTTGCTTCTAAAGCATACGCAAACAGAAATTTCAATGTACAATGATGTTTTTAAAAAAAACGGTCAAAATGTGCTCCACTCGGGCTGAAAACGCTTGTTTGGGACATTTCATTAATGTTGACTATAAATCATAAACTAAGCATTTTTCAGCTGAAATAATGAATGTAGTCCTCTTAATTCTTGCTTCTAAAGCATACGCAAGCAGAAATTTCAATGTACAATGATGTTTTTAAAAAAAACAGTCAAAATGTGCTCCACTCGGGCTGAAAACCGCTGTTGGGGACATTTCATTAATGTTGACTATAAATCAAAAACTAAGCATTTTTCAGCTGAAATAATGAATGTAGTCCTCTTAATTCTTGCTTCTAAAGCATACGCAAGCAGAAATTTCAATGTACAATGATGTTTTTAAAAAAACAGTCAAAATGTGCTCCACTCGGGCTGAAAACGCTGTTGGGGACATTTCATTAATGTTGACTATAAATCAAAAACTAAGCATTTTTCAGCTGAAATAATGAATGTAGTCCTCTTAATTCTTGCTTCTACAGCATACGCAAGCAGAAATTTCAATGTACAATGATGTTTTTAAAAAAACGGTCAAAATGTGCTCCACTCGGGCTGAAAACGCTTGTTTGGAACATTTCATTAATGTTGACTATAAATCATAAACTAAGCATTTTTCAGCTGAAATAATGAATGTAGTCCTCTTAATTCTTGCTTCTAAAGCATACGCAAGCAGAAATTTCAATGTACAATGATGTTTTCAAAAAAACAGTCAAAATGTGCTCCACTCGGGCTGAAAACGCTTGTTTGGGACGTTACATTAATGTTGACTATAAATCATAAACTAAGCATTTTTCAGCTGAAATAATGAATGTAGTCCTCTTAATTCTTGCTTCTAAAGCATACGCAAGCAGAAATTTCAATGTACAATGATGTTTTCAAAAAAACAGTCAAAATTTGCTCCACTCGGGCTGAAAACGCTTGTTTGGGACATTACATTAATGTTGACTATAAATCATAAACTAAGCATTTTTCAGCTGAAATAATGAATGTAGTCCTCTTGATTCTTGCTTCTACAGCATACGCAAGCAGAAATTTCAATGTACAATGATGTTTTTAAAAAAACGGTCAAAATGTGCTCCACTCGGGCTGAAAACGCTTGTTTGGAACATTTCATTAATGTTGACTATAAATCATAAACTAAGCATTTTTCAGCTGAAATAATGAATGTAGTCCTCTTAATTCTTGCTTCTAAAGCATACGCAAGCAGAAATTTCAATGTACAATGATGTTTTCAAAAAAACAGTCAAAATGTGCTCCACTCGGGCTGAAAACGCTTGTTTGGGACATTACATTAATGTTGACTATAAATCATAAACTAAGCATTTTTCAGCTGAAATAATGAATGTAGTCCTCTTAATTCTTGCTTCTAAAGCATACGCAAACAGAAATTTCAATGTACAATGATGTTTTTAAAAAAACGGTCAAAATGTGCTCCACTCGGGCTGAAAACGCTTGTTTGGAACATTTCATTAATGTTGACTATAAATCATAAACTAAGCATTTTTCAGCTGAAATAATGAATGTAGTCCTCTTAATTCTTGCTTCTAAAGCATACGCAAGCAGAAATTTCAATGTACAATGATGTTTTTAAAAAAAACAGTCAAAATGTGCTCCACTCGGGCTGAAAACGCTGTTGGGGACATTTCATTAATGTTGACTATAAATCAAAAACTAAGCATTTTTCAGCTGAAATAATGAATGTAGTCCTCTTAATTCTTGCTTCTAAAGCATACGCAAGCAGAAATTTCAATGTACAATGATGTTTTCAAAAAAACAGTCAAAATGTGCTCCACTCGGGCTGAAAACGCTTGTTTGGGACATTTCATTAATGTTGACTATAAATCATAAACTAAGCATTTTTCAGCTGAAATAATGAATGTAGTCCTCTTAATTCTTGCTTCTAAAGCATACGCAAAGAGAAATTTCAATGTACAATGATGTTTTTAAAAAAACGGTCAAAATGTGCTCCACTCGGGCTGAAAACGCTTGTTTGGAACATTTCATTAATGTTGACTATAAATCATAAACTAAGCATTTTTCAGCTGAAATAATGAATGTAGTCCTCTTAATTCTTGCTTCTAAAGCATACGCAAGCAGAAATTTCAATGTACAATGATGTTTTTAAAAAAAACAGTCAAAATGTGCTCCACTCGGGCTGAAAACGCTGTTGGGGACATTTCATTAATGTTGACTATAAATCAAAAACTAAGCATTTTTCAGCTGAAATAATGAATGTAGTCCTCTTAATTCTTGGTTCTAAAGCATACGCAAGCAGAAATTTCAATGTACAATGATGTTTTTAAAAAAACAGTCAAAATGTGCTCCACTCAGGCTGAAAACGCTGTTGGGGACATTTCATTAATGTTGACTATAAATCATAAACTAAGCATTTTTCAGCTGAAATAATGAATGTAGTCCTCTTAATTCTTGCTTCTAAAGCATACGCAATCAGAAATTTCAATGTACAATGATGTTTTTAAAAAAACAGTCAAAATGTGCTCCACTCGGGCTGAAAACGCTTGTTTGGGACATTACATTAATGTTGACTATAAATCATAAACTAAGCATTTTTCAGCTGAAATTATGAATGTAGTCCTCTTAATTCTTGCTTCTAAAGCAGACGCAAGCAGAAATTTCAATGTACAATGATGTTTTTAAAAAAATGGTCAAAATGTGCTCCACTCGGGCTGAAAACGCTTGTTTGGAACATTTCATTAATGTTGACTATAAATCATAAACTAAGCATTTTTCAGCTGAAATAATGAATGTAGTCCTCTTAATTCTTGCTTCTAAAGCATACGCAAGCAGAAATTTCAATGTACAATGATGTTTTTAAAAAAACGGTCAAAATGTGCTCCACTCGGGCTGAAAACGCTTGTTTGGAACATTTCATTAATGTTGACTATAAATCATAAACTAAGCATTTTTCAGCTGAAATAATGAATGTAGTCCTCTTAATTCTTGCTTCTAAAGCATACGCAAGCAGAAATTTCAATGTACAATGATGTTTTCAAAAAAACAGTCAAAATGTGCTCCACTCGGGCTGAAAACGCTTGTTTGGGACATTACATTAATGTTGACTATAAATCATAAACTAAGCATTTTTCAGCTGAAATAATGAATGTAGTCCTCTTAATTCTTGCTTCTAAAGCATACGCAAGCAGAAATTTCAATGTACAATGATGTTTTTAAAAAAACAGTCAAAATGTGCTCCACTCGGGCTGAAAACGCTGTTGGGGACATTTCATTAATGTTGACTATAAATCAAAAACTAAGCATTTTTCAGCTGAAATAATGAATGTAGTCCTCTTAATTCTTGCTTCTACAGCATACGCAAGCAGAAATTTCAATGTACAATGATGTTTTTAAAAAAACGGTCAAAATGTGCTCCACTCGGGCTGAAAACGCTTGTTTGGAACATTTCATTAATGTTGACTATAAATCATAAACTAAGCATTTTTCAGCTGAAATAATGAATGTAGTCCTCTTAATTCTTGCTTCTAAAGCATACGCAAGCAGAAATTTCAATGTACAATGATGTTTTCAAAAAAACAGTCAAAATGTGCTCCACTCGGGCTGAAAACGCTTGTTTGGGACGTTACATTAATGTTGACTATAAATCATAAACTAAGCATTTTTCAGCTGAAATAATGAATGTAGTCCTCTTAATTCTTGCTTCTAAAGCATACGCAAGCAGAAATTTCAATGTACAATGATGTTTTCAAAAAAACAGTCAAAATGTGCTCCACTCGGGCTGAAAACGCTTGTTTGGGACATTACATTAATGTTGACTATAAATCATAAACTAAGCATTTTTCAGCTGAAATAATGAATGTAGTCCTCTTGATTCTTGCATCTACAGCATACGCAAGCAGAAATTTCAATGTACAATGATGTTTTTAAAAAAACGGTCAAAATGTGCTCCACTCGGGCTGAAAACGCTTGTTTGGAACATTTCATTAATGTTGACTATAAATCATAAACTAAGCATTTTTCAGCTGAAATAATGAATGTAGTCCTCTTAATTCTTGCTTCTAAAGCATACGCAAGCAGAAATTTCAATGTACAATGATGTTTTCAAAAAAACAGTCAAAATGTGCTCCACTCGGGCTGAAAACGCTTGTTTGGGACATTACATTAATGTTGACTATAAATCATAAACTAAGCATTTTTCAGCTGAAATTATGAATGTAGTCCTCTTAATTCTTGCTTCTAAAGCAGACGCAAGCAGAAATTTCAATGTACAATGATGTTTTTAAAAAAATGGTCAAAATGTGCTCCACTCGGGCTGAAAACGCTTGTTTGGAACATTTCATTAATGTTGACTATAAATCATAAACTAAGCATTTTTCAGCTGAAATAATGAATGTAGTCCTCTTAATTCTTGCTTCTAAAGCATACGCAAGCAGAAATTTCAATGTACAATGATGTTTTTAAAAAAACGGTCAAAATGTGCTCCACTCGGGCTGAAAACGCTTGTTTGGGACATTACATTAATGTTGACTATAAATCATAAACTAAGCATTTTTCAGCTGAAATAATGAATGTAGTCCTCTTAATTCTTGCTTCTAAAGCATACGCAAGCAGAAATTTCAATGTACAATGATGTTTTCAAAAAAACAGTCAAAATGTGCTCCACTCGGGCTGAAAACGCTTGTTTGGGACATTACATTAATGTTGACTATAAATCATAAACTAAGCATTTTTCAGCTGAAATAATGAATGTAGTCCTCTTAATTCTTGCTTCTAAAGCATACGCAAGCAGAAATTTCAATGTACAATGATGTTTTTAAAAAAACAGTCAAAATGTGCTCCACTCGGGCTGAAAACGCTGTTGGGGACATTTCATTAATGTTGACTATAAATCAAAAACTAAGCATTTTTCAGCTGAAATAATGAATGTAGTCCTCTTAATTCTTGCTTCTACAGCATACGCAAGCAGAAATTTCAATGTACAATGATGTTTTTAAAAAAACGGTCAAAATGTGCTCCACTCGGGCTGAAAACGCTTGTTTGGAACATTTCATTAATGTTGACTATAAATCATAAACTAAGCATTTTTCAGCTGAAATAATGAATGTAGTCCTCTTAATTCTTGCTTCTAAAGCATACGCAAGCAGAAATTTCAATGTACAATGATGTTTTCAAAAAAACAGTCAAAATGTGCTCCACTCGGGCTGAAAACGCTTGTTTGGGACGTTACATTAATGTTGACTATAAATCATAAACTAAGCATTTTTCAGCTGAAATAATGAATGTAGTCCTCTTAATTCTTGCTTCTAAAGCATACGCAAGCAGAAATTTCAATGTACAATGATGTTTTCAAAAAAACAGTCAAAATGTGCTCCACTCGGGCTGAAAACGCTTGTTTGGGACATTACATTAATGTTGACTATAAATCATAAACTAAGCATTTTTCAGCTGAAATAATGAATGTAGTCCTCTTGATTCTTGCTTCTACAGCATACGCAAGCAGAAATTTCAATGTACAATGATGTTTTTAAAAAAACGGTCAAAATGTGCTCCACTCGGGCTGAAAACGCTGTTGGGGACATTTCATTAATGTTGACTATAAATCAAAAACTAAGCATTTTTCAGCTGAAATAATGAATGTAGTCCTCTTAATTCTTGCTTCTAAAGCATACGCAAGCAGAAATTTCAATGTACAATGATGTTTTCAAAAAAACAGTCAAAATGTGCTCCACTCGGGCTGAAAACGCTTGTTTGGGACATTACATTAATGTTGACTATAAATCATAAACTAAGCATTTTTCAGCTGAAATTATGAATGTAGTCCTCTTAATTCTTGCTTCTAAAGCAGACGCAAGCAGAAATTTCAATGTACAATGATGTTTTTAAAAAAATGGTCAAAATGTGCTCCACTCGGGCTGAAAACGCTTGTTTGGAACATTTCATTAATGTTGACTATAAATCATAAACTAAGCATTTTTCAGCTGAAATAATGAATGTAGTCCTCTTAATTCTTGCTTCTAAAGCATACGCAAGCAGAAATTTCAATGTACAATGATGTTTTTAAAAAAACAGTCAAAATGTGCTCCACTCGGGCTGAAAACGCTTGTTTGGGACATTACATTAATGTTGACTATATATCATAAACTAAGCATTTTTCAGCTGAAATAATGAATGTAGTCCTCTTAATTCTTGCTTCTAAAGCATACGCAATCAGAAATTTCAATGTACAATGATGTTTTTAAAAAAACAGTCAAAATGTGCTCCACTCGGGCTGAAAACGCTTGTTTGGGACATTACATTAATGTTGACTATAAATCATAAACTAAGCATTTTTCAGCTGAAATTATGAATGTAGTCCTCTTAATTCTTGCTTCTAAAGCAGACGCAAGCAGAAATTTCAATGTACAATGATGTTTTTAAAAAAATGGTCAAAATGTGCTCCACTCGGGCTGAAAACGCTTGTTTGGAACATTTCATTAATGTTGACTATAAATCATAAACTAAGCATTTTTCAGCTGAAATAATGAATGTAGTCCTCTTAATTCTTGCTTCTAAAGCATACGCAAGCAGAAATTTCAATGTACAATGATGTTTTTAAAAAAACGGTCAAAATGTGCTCCACTCGGGCTGAAAACGCTTGTTTGGAACATTTCATTAATGTTGACTATAAATCATAAACTAAGCATTTTTCAGCTGAAATAATGAATGTAGTCCTCTTAATTCTTGCTTCTAAAGCATACGCAAGCAGAAATTTCAATGTACAATGATGTTTTCAAAAAAACAGTCAAAATGTGCTCCACTCGGGCTGAAAACGCTTGTTTGGGACATTACATTAATGTTGACTATAAATCATAAACTAAGCATTTTTCAGCTGAAATAATGAATGTAGTCCTCTTAATTCTTGCTTCTAAAGCATACGCAAAGCAGAAATTTCAATGTACAATGATGTTTTTAAAAAAAACAGTCAAAATGTGCTCCACTCGGGCTGAAAACGCTGTTGGGGACATTTCATTAATGTTGACTATAAATCATAAACTAAGCATTTTTCAGCTGAAATAATGAATGTAGTCCTCTTAATTCTTGCTTCTAAAGCATACGCAAGCAGAAATTTCAATGTACAATGATGTTTTTAAAAAAATGGTCAAAATGTGCTCCACTCGGGCTGAAAACGCTTGTTTGGAACATTTCATTAATGTTGACTATAAATCATAAACTAAGCATTTTTCAGCTGAAATAATGAATGTAGTCCTCTTAATTCTTGCTTCTAAAGCATACGCAAGCAGAAATTTCAATGTACAATGATGTTTTTAAAAAAACAGTCAAAATGTGCTCCACTCGGGCTGAAAACGCTTGTTTGGGACATTACATTAATGTTGACTATAAATCATAAACTAAGCATTTTTCAGCTGAAATAATGAATGTAGTCCTCTTAATTCTTGCTTCTAAAGCATACGCAAGCAGAAATTTCAATGTACAATGATGTTTTTAAAAAAACAGTCAAAATGTGCTCCACTCAGGCTGAAAACGCTGTTGGGGACATTTCATTAATGTTGACTATAAATCATAAACTAAGCATTTTTCAGCTGAAATAATGAATGTAGTCCTCTTAATTCTTGCTTCTAAAGCATACGCAAGCAGAAATTTCAATGTACAATGATGTTTTTAAAAAAACAGTCAAAATGTGCTCCACTCAGGCTGAAAATGCTGTTGGGGACATTTCATTAATGTTGACTATAAATCATAAACTAAGCATTTTTCAGCTGAAATAATGAATGTAGTCCTCTTAATTCTTGCTTCTAAAGCATACGCAAACAGAAATTTCAATGTACAATGATGTTTTTAAAAAAACGGTCAAAATGTGCTCCACTCGGGCTGAAAACGCTTGTTTGGAACATTACATTAATGTTGACTATAAATCATAAACTAAGCATTTTTCAGCTGAAATAATGAATGTAGTCCTCTTAATTCTTGCTTCTAAAGCAGACGCAAGCAGAAATTTCAATGTACAATGATGTTTTTAAAAAAATGGTCAAAATGTGCTCCACTCGGGCTGAAAACGCTTGTTTGGAACATTTCATTAATGTTGACTATAAATCATAAACTAAGCATTTTTCAGCTGAAATAATGAATGTAGTCCTCTTAATTCTTGCTTCTAAAGCATACGCAAGCAGAAATTTCAATGTACAATGATGTTTTTAAAAAAAACAGTCAAAATGTGCTCCACTCGGGCTGAAAACGCTGTTGGGGACATTTCATTAATGTTGACTATAAATCAAAAACTAAGCATTTTTCAGCTGAAATAATGAATGTAGTCCTCTTAATTCTTGCTTCTAAAGCATACGCAAGCAGAAATTTCAATGTACAATGATGTTTTTAAAAAAACAGTCAAAATGTGCTCCACTCAGGCTGAAAACGCTGTTGGGGACATTTCATTAATGTTGACTATAAATCATAAACTAAGCATTTTTCAGCTGAAATAATGAATGTAGTCCTCTTAATTCTTGCTTCTAAAGCATACGCAAGCAGAAATTTCAATGTACAATGATGTTTTTAAAAAAACAGTCAAAATGTGCTCCACTCAGGCTGAAAACGCTGTTGGGGACATTTCATTAATGTTGACTATAAATCATAAACTAAGCATTTTTCAGCTGAAATAATGAATGTAGTCCTCTTAATTCTTGCTTCTAAAGCATACGCAAGCAGAAATTTCAATGTACAATGATGTTTTTAAAAAAACAGTCAAAATGTGCTCCACTCGGGCTGAAAACGCTTGTTTGGGACATTACATTAATGTTGACTATAAATCATAAACTAAGCATTTTTCAGCTGAAATAATGAATGTAGTCCTCTTAATTCTTGCTTCTAAAGCATACGCAAGCAGAAATTTCAATGTACAATGATGTTTTTAAAAAAACGGTCAAAATGTGCTCCACTCGGGCTGAAAACGCTTGTTTGGAACATTTCATTAATGTTGACTATAAATCATAAACTAAGCATTTTTCAGCTGAAATAATGAATGTAGTCCTCTTAATTCTTGCTTCTAAAGCATACGCAAGCAGAAATTTCAATGTACAATGATGTTTTTAAAAAAACAGTCAAAATGTGCTCCACTCGGGCTGAAAACGCTTGTTTGGGACATTACATTAATGTTGACTATAAATCATAAACTAAGCATTTTTCAGCTGAAATAATGAATGTAGTCCTCTTAATTCTTGCTTCTAAAGCAGACGCAAGCAGAAATTTCAATGTACAATGATGTTTTTAAAAAAATGGTCAAAATGTGCTCCACTCGGGCTGAAAACGCTTGTTTGGAACATTTCATTAATGTTGACTATAAATCATAAACTAAGCATTTTTCAGCTGAAATAATGAATGTAGTCCTCTTAATTCTTGCTTCTAAAGCATACGCAAGCAGAAATTTCAATGTACAATGATGTTTTTAAAAAAACAGTCAAAATGTGCTCCACTCGGGCTGAAAACGCTTGTTTGGGACATTACATTAATGTTGACTATAAATCATAAACTAAGCATTTTTCAGCTGAAATAATGAATGTAGTCCTCTTAATTCTTGCTTCTACAGCATACGCAAGCAGAAATTTCAATGTACAATGATGTTTTTAAATAAACGGTCAAAATGTGCTCCACTCGGGCTGAAAACGCTTGTTTGGAACATTTCATTAATGTTGACTATAAATCATAAACTAAGCATTTTTCAGCTGAAATAATGAATGTAGTCCTCTTAATTCTTGCTTCTACAGCAGACGCAAGCAGAAATTTCAATGTACAATGATGTTTTCAAAAAAACAGTCAAAATGTGCTCCACTCGGGCTGAAAACGCTTGTTTGGGACATTACATTAATGTTGACTATAAATCATAAACTAAGCATTTTTCAGCTGAAATAATGAATGTAGTCCTCTTAATTCTTGCTTCTAAAGCAGACGCAAGCAGAAATTTCAATGTACAATGATGTTTTTAAAAAAATGGTCAAAATGTGCTCCACTCGGGCTGAAAACGCTTGTTTGGAACATTTCATTAATGTTGACTATAAATCATAAACTAAGCATTTTTCAGCTGAAATAATGAATGTAGTCCTCTTAATTCTTGCTTCTAAAGCATACGCAAGCAGAAATTTCAATGTACAATGATGTTTTTAAAAAAAACAGTCAAAATGTGCTCCACTCGGGCTGAAAACGCTGTTGGGGACATTTCATTAATGTTGACTATAAATCAAAAACTAAGCATTTTTCAGCTGAAATAATGAATGTAGTCCTCTTAATTCTTGCTTCTAAAGCATACGCAAGCAGAAATTTCAATGTACAATGATGTTTTTAAAAAAACAGTCAAAATGTGCTCCACTCAGGCTGAAAACGCTGTTGGGGACATTTCATTAATGTTGACTATAAATCATAAACTAAGCATTTTTCAGCTGAAATAATGAATGTAGTCCTCTTAATTCTTGCTTCTAAAGCATACGCAAGCAGAAATTTCAATGTACAATGATGTTTTTAAAAAAACAGTCAAAATGTGCTCCACTCGGGCTGAAAACGCTTGTTTGGGACATTACATTAATGTTGACTATAAATCATAAACTAAGCATTTTTCAGCTGAAATAATGAATGTAGTCCTCTTAATTCTTGCTTCTACAGCATACGCAAGCAGAAATTTCAATGTACAATGATGTTTTTAAAAAAAACAGTCAAAATGTGCTCCACTCGGGCTGAAAACGCTGTTGGGGACATTTCATTAATGTTGACTATAAATCAAAAACTAAGCATTTTTCAGCTGAAATAATGAATGTAGTCCTCTTAATTCTTGCTTCTACAGCATACGCAAGCAGAAATTTCAATGTACAATGATGTTTTTAAAAAAACGTTCAAAATGTGCTCCACTCGGGCTGAAAACGCTTGTTTGGAACATTTCATTAATGTTGACTATAAATCATAAACTAAGCATTTTTCAGCTGAAATAATGAATGTAGTCCTCTTAATTCTTGCTTCTAAAGCATACGCAAGCAGAAATTTCAATGTACAATGATGTTTTTAAAAAAAACAGTCAAAATGTGCTCCACTCGGGCTGAAAACGCTGTTGGGGACATTTCATTAATGTTGACTATAAATCAAAAACTAAGCATTTTTCAGCTGAAATAATGAATGTAGTCCTCTTAATTCTTGCTTCTAAAGCATACGCAAGCAGAAATTTCAATGTACAATGATGTTTTTAAAAAAACAGTCAAAATGTGCTCCACTCAGGCTGAAAACGCTGTTGGGGACATTTCATTAATGTTGACTATAAATCATAAACTAAGCATTTTTCAGCTGAAATAATGAATGTAGTCCTCTTAATTCTTGCTTCTAAAGCATACGCAAGCAGAAATTTCAATGTACAATGATGTTTTTAAAAAAACAGTCAAAATGTGCTCCACTCGGGCTGAAAACGCTTGTTTGGGACATTACATTAATGTTGACTATAAATCATAAACTAAGCATTTTTCAGCTGAAATAATGAATGTAGTCCTCTTAATTCTTGCTTCTAAAGCAGACGCAAGCAGAAATTTCAATGTACAATGATGTTTTTAAAAAAATGGTCAAAATGTGCTCCACTCGGGCTGAAAACGCTTGTTTGGAACATTTCATTAATGTTGACTATAAATCATAAACTAAGCATTTTTCAGCTGAAATAATGAATGTAGTCCTCTTAATTCTTGCTTCTAAAGCATACGCAAGCAGAAATTTCAATGTACAATGATGTTTTTAAAAAAACGGTCAAAATGTGCTCCACTCGGGCTGAAAACGCTTGTTTGGAACATTTCATTAATGTTGACTATAAATCATAAACTAAGCATTTTTCAGCTGAAATAATGAATGTAGTCCTCTTAATTCTTGCTTCTAAAGCATACGCAAGCAGAAATTTCAATGTACAATGATGTTTTCAAAAAAACAGTCAAAATGTGCTCCACTCGGGCTGAAAACGCTTGTTTGGGACATTACATTAATGTTGACTATAAATCATAAACTAAGCATTTTTCAGCTGAAATAATGAATGTAGTCCTCTTAATTCTTGCTTCTAAAGCATACGCAAGCAGAAATTTCAATGTACAATGATGTTTTCAAAAAAACAGTCAAAATGTGCTCCACTCGGGCTGAAAACGCTTGTTTGGGACATTACATTAATGTTGACTATAAATCATAAACTAAGCATTTTTCAGCCTAAATAATGAATGTAGTCCTCTTAATTCTTGCTTCTAAAGCAGACGCAAGCAGAAATTTCAATGTACAATGATGTTTTTAAAAAAACGGTCAAAATGTGCTCCACTCGGGCTGAAAACGCTTGTTTGGGACATTACATTAATGTTGACTATAAATCATAAACTAAGCATTTTTCAGCTGAAATAATGAATGTAGTCCTCTTAATTCTTGCTTCTAAAGCATACGCAAGCAGAAATTTCAATGTACAATGATGTTTTTAAAAAAAACAGTCAAAATGTGCTCCACTCGGGCTGAAAACGCTGTTGGGGACATTTCATTAATGTTGACTATAAATCATAAACTAAGCATTTTTCAGCTGAAATAATGAATGTAGTCCTCTTAATTCTTGCTTCTAAAGCATACGCAAGCAGAAATTTCAATGTACAATGATGTTTTTAAAAAAACAGTCAAAATGTGCTCCACTCGGGCTGAAAACGCTTGTTTGGGACATTACATTAATGTTGACTATAAATCATAAACTAAGCATTTTTCAGCTGAAATAATGAATGTAGTCCTCTTAATTCTTGCTTCTAAAGCATACGCAAGCAGAAATTTCAATGTACAATGATGTTTTTAAAAAAACAGTCAAAATGTGCTCCACTCAGGCTGAAAACGCTGTTGGGGACATTTCATTAATGTTGACTATAAATCATAAACTAAGCATTTTTCAGCTGAAATAATGAATGTAGTCCTCTTAATTCTTGCTTCTAAAGCATACGCAAGCAGAAATTTCAATGTACAATGATGTTTTTAAAAAAACAGTCAAAATGTGCTCCACTCAGGCTGAAAATGCTGTTGGGGACATTTCATTAATGTTGACTATAAATCATAAACTAAGCATTTTTCAGCTGAAATAATGAATGTAGTCCTCTTAATTCTTGCTTCTAAAGCATACGCAAACAGAAATTTCAATGTACAATGATGTTTTTAAAAAAACGGTCAAAATGTGCTCCACTCGGGCTGAAAACGCTTGTTTGGAACATTTCATTAATGTTGACTATAATTCATAAACTAAGCATTTTTCAGCTGAAATAATGAATGTAGTCCTCTTAATTCTTGCTTCTAAAGCATACGCAAGCAGAAATTTCAATGTACAATGATGTTTTTAAAAAAACAGTCAAAATGTGCTCCACTCGGGCTGAAAACGCTTGTTTGGGACATTACATTAATGTTGACTATAAATCATAAACTAAGCATTTTTCAGCTGAAATAATGAATGTAGTCCTCTTAATTCTTGCTTCTAAAGCAGACGCAAGCAGAAATTTCAATGTACAATGATGTTTTTAAAAAAATGGTCAAAATGTGCTCCACTCGGGCTGAAAACGCTTGTTTGGAACATTTCATTAATGTTGACTATAAATCATAAACTAAGCATTTTTCAGCTGAAATAATGAATGTAGTCCTCTTAATTCTTGCTTCTAAAGCATACGCAAGCAGAAATTTCAATGTACAATGATGTTTTTAAAAAAAACAGTCAAAATGTGCTCCACTCGGGCTGAAAACGCTGTTGGGGACATTTCATTAATGTTGACTATAAATCAAAAACTAAGCATTTTTCAGCTGAAATAATGAATGTAGTCCTCTTAATTCTTGCTTCTAAAGCATACGCAAGCAGAAATTTCAATGTACAATGATGTTTTTAAAAAAACAGTCAAAATGTGCTCCACTCGGGCTGAAAACGCTTGTTTGGAACATTTCATTAATGTTGACTATAAATCATAAACTAAGCATTTTTCAGCTGAAATAATGAATGTAGTCCTCTTAATTCTTGCTTCTAAAGCATACGCAAGCAGAAATTTCAATGTACAATGATGTTTTCAAAAAAACAGTCAAAATGTGCTCCACTCGGGCTGAAAACGCTTGTTTGGGACATTACATTAATGTTGACTATAAATCATAAACTAAGCATTTTTCAGCTGAAATAATGAATGTAGTCCTCTTAATTCTTGCTTCTAAAGCATACGCAAGCAGAAATTTCAATGTACAATGATGTTTTCAAAAAAACAGTCAAAATGTGCTCCACTCGGGCTGAAAACGCTTGTTTGGGACATTACATTAATGTTGACTATAAATCATAAACTAAGCATTTTTCAGCCTAAATAATGAATGTAGTCCTCTTAATTCTTGCTTCTAAAGCAGACGCAAGCAGAAATTTCAATGTACAATGATGTTTTTAAAAAAACGGTCAAAATGTGCTCCACTCGGGCTGAAAACGCTTGTTTGGGACATTACATTAATGTTGACTATAAATCATAAACTAAGCATTTTTCAGCTGAAATAATGAATGTAGTCCTCTTAATTCTTGCTTCTAAAGCATACGCAAGCAGAAATTTCAATGTACAATGATGTTTTTAAAAAAAACAGTCAAAATGTGCTCCACTCGGGCTGAAAACGCTGTTGGGGACATTTCATTAATGTTGACTATAAATCATAAACTAAGCATTTTTCAGCTGAAATAATGAATGTAGTCCTCTTAATTCTTGCTTCTAAAGCATACGCAAGCAGAAATTTCAATGTACAATGATGTTTTTAAAAAAACAGTCAAAATGTGCTCCACTCGGGCTGAAAACGCTTGTTTGGGACATTACATTAATGTTGACTATAAATCATAAACTAAGCATTTTTCAGCTGAAATAATGAATGTAGTCCTCTTAATTCTTGCTTCTAAAGCATACGCAAGCAGAAATTTCAATGTACAATGATGTTTTTAAAAAAACAGTCAAAATGTGCTCCACTCAGGCTGAAAACGCTGTTGGGGACATTTCATTAATGTTGACTATAAATCATAAACTAAGCATTTTTCAGCTGAAATAATGAATGTAGTCCTCTTAATTCTTGCTTCTAAAGCATACGCAAGCAGAAATTTCAATGTACAATGATGTTTTTAAAAAAACAGTCAAAATGTGCTCCACTCAGGCTGAAAATGCTGTTGGGGACATTTCATTAATGTTGACTATAAATCATAAACTAAGCATTTTTCAGCTGAAATAATGAATGTAGTCCTCTTAATTCTTGCTTCTAAAGCATACGCAAACAGAAATTTCAATGTACAATGATGTTTTTAAAAAAACGGTCAAAATGTGCTCCACTCGGGCTGAAAACGCTTGTTTGGAACATTTCATTAATGTTGACTATAATTCATAAACTAAGCATTTTTCAGCTGAAATAATGAATGTAGTCCTCTTAATTCTTGCTTCTAAAGCATACGCAAGCAGAAATTTCAATGTACAATGATGTTTTTAAAAAAACAGTCAAAATGTGCTCCACTCGGGCTGAAAACGCTTGTTTGGGACATTACATTAATGTTGACTATAAATCATAAACTAAGCATTTTTCAGCTGAAATAATGAATGTAGTCCTCTTAATTCTTGCTTCTAAAGCAGACGCAAGCAGAAATTTCAATGTACAATGATGTTTTTAAAAAAATGGTCAAAATGTGCTCCACTCGGGCTGAAAACGCTTGTTTGGAACATTTCATTAATGTTGACTATAAATCATAAACTAAGCATTTTTCAGCTGAAATAATGAATGTAGTCCTCTTAATTCTTGCTTCTAAAGCATACGCAAGCAGAAATTTCAATGTACAATGATGTTTTTAAAAAAAACAGTCAAAATGTGCTCCACTCGGGCTGAAAACGCTGTTGGGGACATTTCATTAATGTTGACTATAAATCAAAAACTAAGCATTTTTCAGCTGAAATAATGAATGTAGTCCTCTTAATTCTTGCTTCTAAAGCATACGCAAGCAGAAATTTCAATGTACAATGATGTTTTTAAAAAAACAGTCAAAATGTGCTCCACTCAGGCTGAAAACGCTGTTGGGGACATTTCATTAATGTTGACTATAAATCATAAACTAAGCATTTTTCAGCTGAAATAATGAATGTAGTCCTCTTAATTCTTGCTTCTAAAGCATACGCAAGCAGAAATTTCAATGTACAATGATGTTTTTAAAAAAACAGTCAAAATGTGCTCCACTCAGGCTGAAAACGCTGTTGGGGACATTTCATTAATGTTGACTATAAATCATAAACTAAGCATTTTTCAGCTGAAATAATGAATGTAGTCCTCTTAATTCTTGCTTCTAAAGCATACGCAAGCAGAAATTTCAATGTACAATGATGTTTTTAAAAAAACAGTCAAAATGTGCTCCACTCGGGCTGAAAACGCTTGTTTGGGACATTACATTAATGTTGACTATAAATCATAAACTAAGCATTTTTCAGCTGAAATAATGAATGTAGTCCTCTTAATTCTTGCTTCTACAGCATACGCAAGCAGAAATTTCAATGTACAATGATGTTTTTAAAAAAATGGTCAAAATGTGCTCCACTCGGGCTGAAAACGCTTGTTTGGAACATTTCATTAATGTTGACTATAAATCATAAACTAAGCATTTTTCAGCTGAAATAATGAATGTAGTCCTCTTAATTCTTGCTTCTACAGCAGACGCAAGCAGAAATTTCAATGTACAATGATGTTTTCAAAAAAACAGTCAAAATGTGCTCCACTCGGGCTGAAAACGCTTGTTTGGGACATTACATTAATGTTGACTATAAATCATAAACTAAGCATTTTTCAGCTGAAATAATGAATGTAGTCCTCTTAATTCTTGCTTCTACAGCATACGCAAGCAGAAATTTCAATGTACAATGATGTTTTTAAAAAAATGGTCAAAATGTGCTCCACTCGGGCTGAAAACGCTTGTTTGGAACATTTCATTAATGTTGACTATAAATCATAAACTAAGCATTTTTCAGCTGAAATAATGAATGTAGTCCTCTTAATTCTTGCTTCTACAGCAGACGCAAGCAGAAATTTCAATGTACAATGATGTTTTCAAAAAAACAGTCAAAATGTGCTCCACTCGGGCTGAAAACGCTTGTTTGGGACATTACATTAATGTTGACTATAAATCATAAACTAAGCATTTTTCAGCTGAAATAATGAATGTAGTCCTCTTAATTCTTGCTTCTAAAGCATACGCAAACAGAAATTTCAATGTACAATGATGTTTTTAAAAAAACGGTCAAAATGTGCTCCACTCGGGCTGAAAACGCTTGTTTGGGACATTTCATTAATGTTGACTATAAATCATAAACTAAGCATTTTTCAGCTGAAATAATGAATGTAGTCCTCTTAATTCTTGCTTCTAAAGCATACGCAAGCAGAAATTTCAATGTACAATGATGTTTTTAAAAAAAACAGTCAAAATGTGCTCCACTCGGGCTGAAAACGCTGTTGGGGACATTTCATTAATGTTGACTATAAATCAAAAACTAAGCATTTTTCAGCTGAAATAATGAATGTAGTCCTCTTAATTCTTGCTTCTAAAGCATACGCAAGCAGAAATTTCAATGTACAATGATGTTTTTAAAAAAAACAGTCAAAATGTGCTCCACTCGGGCTGAAAACGCTGTTGGGGACATTTCATTAATGTTGACTATAAATCAAAAACTAAGCATTTTTCAGCTGAAATAATGAATGTAGTCCTCTTAATTCTTGCTTCTAAAGCATACGCAAGCAGAAATTTCAATGTACAATGATGTTTTTAAAAAAACAGTCAAAATGTGCTCCACTCAGGCTGAAAACGCTGTTGGGGACATTTCATTAATGTTGACTATAAATCATAAACTAAGCATTTTTCAGCTGAAATAATGAATGTAGTCCTCTTAATTCTTGCTTCTAAAGCATACGCAAGCAGAAATTTCAATGTACAATGATGTTTTTAAAAAAACAGTCAAAATGTGCTCCACTCGGGCTGAAAACGCTTGTTTGGGACATTACATTAATGTTGACTATAAATCATAAACTAAGCATTTTTCAGCTGAAATAATGAATGTAGTCCTCTTAATTCTTGCTTCTAAAGCAGACGCAAGCAGAAATTTCAATGTACAATGATGTTTTTAAAAAAATGGTCAAAATGTGCTCCACTCGGGCTGAAAACGCTTGTTTGGAACATTTCATTAATGTTGACTATAAATCATAAACTAAGCATTTTTCAGCTGAAATAATGAATGTAGTCCTCTTAATTCTTGCTTCTAAAGCATACGCAAGCAGAAATTTCAATGTACAATGATGTTTTTAAAAAAACAGTCAAAATGTGCTCCACTCGGGCTGAAAACGCTTGTTTGGGACATTACATTAATGTTGACTATAAATCATAAACTAAGCA
Source organism: Hippichthys cyanospilos (assembly GCF_059441005.1). Taxonomy (NCBI): domain Eukaryota; kingdom Metazoa; phylum Chordata; class Actinopteri; order Syngnathiformes; family Syngnathidae; genus Hippichthys; species Hippichthys cyanospilos. The sequence goes on from NC_142376.1 coordinate 23,827,405, forward strand.
TTTTTCAGCTGAAATAATGAATGTAGTCCTCTTAATTCTTGCTTCTACAGCATACGCAAGCAGAAATTTCAATGTACAATGATGTTTTTAAAAAAACGGTCAAAATGTGCTCCACTCGGGCTGAAAACGCTTGTTTGGAACATTTCATTAATGTTGACTATAAATCATAAACTAAGCATTTTTCAGCTGAAATAATGAATGTAGTCCTCTTAATTCTTGCTTCTACAGCATACGCAAGCAGAAATTTCAATGTACAATGATGTTTTTAAAAAAACAGTCAAAATGTGCTCCACTCGGGCTGAAAACGCTTGTTTGGGACATTTCATTAATGTTGACTATAAATCATAAACTAAGCATTTTTCAGCTGAAATAATGAATGTAGTCCTCTTAATTCTTGCTTCTACAGCATACGCAAGCAGAAATTTCAATGTACAATGATGTTTTTAAAAAAACGGTCAAAATGTGCTCCACTCGGGCTGAAAACGCTTGTTTGGAACATTTCATTAATGTTGACTATAAATCATAAACTAAGCATTTTTCAGCTGAAATAATGAATGTAGTCCTCTTAATTCTTGCTTCTAAAGCAGACGCAAGCAGAAATTTCAATGTACAATGATGTTTTTAAAAAAACAGTCAAAATGTGCTCCACTCGGGCTGAAAACGCTTGTTTGGGACATTACATTAATGTTGACTATAAATCAAAAACTAAGCATTTTTCAGCTGAAATAATGAATGTAGTCCTCTTAATTCTTGCTTCTAAAGCATACGCAAGCAGAAATTTCAATGTACAATGATGTTTTTAAAAAAACAGTCAAAATGTGCTCCACTCGGGCTGAAAACGCTTGTTTGGGACATTACATTAATGTTGACTATAAATCATAAACTAAGCATTTTTCAGCTGAAATAATGAATGTAGTCCTCTTAATTCTTGCTTCTAAAGCAGACGCAAGCAGAAATTTCAATGTACAATGATGTTTTTAAAAAAATGGTCAAAATGTGCTCCACTCGGGCTGAAAACGCTTGTTTGGAACATTTCATTAATGTTGACTATAAATCATAAACTAAGCATTTTTCAGCTGAAATAATGAATGTAGTCCTCTTAATTCTTGCTTCTAAAGCATACGCAAGCAGAAATTTCAATGTACAATGATGTTTTTAAAAAAAACAGTCAAAATGTGCTCCACTCGGGCTGAAAACGCTGTTGGGGACATTTCATTAATGTTGACTATAAATCAAAAACTAAGCATTTTTCAGCTGAAATAATGAATGTAGTCCTCTTAATTCTTGCTTCTAAAGCATACGCAAGCAGAAATTTCAATGTACAATGATGTTTTTAAAAAAACAGTCAAAATGTGCTCCACTCAGGCTGAAAACGCTGTTGGGGACATTTCATTAATGTTGACTATAAATCATAAACTAAGCATTTTTCAGCTGAAATAATGAATGTAGTCCTCTTAATTCTTGCTTCTAAAGCATACGCAAGCAGAAATTTCAATGTACAATGATGTTTTCAAAAAAACAGTCAAAATGTGCTCCACTCGGGCTGAAAACGCTTGTTTGGGACATTACATTAATGTTGACTATAAATCATAAACTAAGCATTTTTCAGCTGAAATAATGAATGTAGTCCTCTTAATTCTTGCTTCTACAGCATACGCAAGCAGAAATTTCAATGTACAATGATGTTTTTAAAAAAACGGTCAAAATGTGCTCCACTCGGGCTGAAAACGCTTGTTTGGAACATTTCATTAATGTTGACTATAAATCATAAACTAAGCATTTTTCAGCTGAAATAATGAATGTAGTCCTCTTAATTCTTGCTTCTAAAGCATACGCAAGCAGAAATTTCAATGTACAATGATGTTTTCAAAAAAACAGTCAAAATGTGCTCCACTCGGGCTGAAAACGCTTGTTTGGGACATTACATTAATGTTGACTATAAATCATAAACTAAGCATTTTTCAGCTGAAATAATGAATGTAGTCCTCTTAATTCTTGCTTCTAAAGCATACGCAAGCAGAAATTTCAATGTACAATGATGTTTTTAAAAAAAACAGTCAAAATGTGCTCCACTCGGGCTGAAAACGCTGTTGGGGACATTTCATTAATGTTGACTATAAATCAAAAACTAAGCATTTTTCAGCTGAAATAATGAATGTAGTCCTCTTAATTCTTGCTTCTACAGCATACGCAAGCAGAAATTTCAATGTACAATGATGTTTTTAAAAAAACGTTCAAAATGTGCTCCACTCGGGCTGAAAACGCTTGTTTGGAACATTTCATTAATGTTGACTATAAATCATAAACTAAGCATTTTTCAGCTGAAATAATGAATGTAGTCCTCTTAATTCTTGCTTCTAAAGCATACGCAAGCAGAAATTTCAATGTACAATGATGTTTTTAAAAAAACAGTCAAAATGTGCTCCACTCGGGCTGAAAACGCTTGTTTGGGACATTACATTAATGTTGACTATAAATCATAAACTAAGCATTTTTCAGCTGAAATAATGAATGTAGTCCTCTTAATTCTTGCTTCTACAGCATACGCAAGCAGAAATTTCAATGTACAATGATGTTTTTAAAAAAACGGTCAAAATGTGCTCCACTCGGGCTGAAAACGCTTGTTTGGAACATTTCATTAATGTTGACTATAAATCATAAACTAAGCATTTTTCAGCTGAAATAATGAATGTAGTCCTCTTAATTCTTGCTTCTAAAGCATACGCAAGCAGAAATTTCAATGTACAATGATGTTTTTAAAAAAAACAGTCAAAATGTGCTCCACTCGGGCTGAAAACGCTGTTGGGGACATTTCATTAATGTTGACTATAAATCAAAAACTAAGCATTTTTCAGCTGAAATAATGAATGTAGTCCTCTTAATTCTTGCTTCTACAGCAGACGCAAGCAGAAATTTCAATGTACAATGATGTTTTCAAAAAAACAGTCAAAATGTGCTCCACTCGGGCTGAAAACGCTTGTTTGGAACATTTCATTAATGTTGACTATAAATCATAAACTAAGCATTTTTCAGCTGAAATAATGAATGTAGTCCTCTTAATTCTTGCTTCTAAAGCATACGCAAGCAGAAATTTCAATGTACAATGATGTTTTCAAAAAAACAGTCAAAATGTGCTCCACTCGGGCTGAAAACGCTTGTTTGGAACATTTCATTAATGTTGACTATAAATCATAAACTAAGCATTTTTCAGCTGAAATAATGAATGTAGTCCTCTTAATTCTTGCTTCTAAAGCATACGCAAGCAGAAATTTCAATGTACAATGATGTTTTTAAAAAAACGGTCAAAATGTGCTCCACTCGGGCTGAAAACGCTTGTTTGGGACATTTCATTAATGTTGACTATAAATCATAAACTAAGCATTTTTCAGCTGAAATAATGAATGTAGTCCTCTTAATTCTTGCTTCTAAAGCATACGCAAGCAGAAATTTCAATGTACAATGATGTTTTTAAAAAAAACAGTCAAAATGTGCTCCACTCGGGCTGAAAACGCTGTTGGGGACATTTCATTAATGTTGACTATAAATCAAAAACTAAGCATTTTTCAGCTGAAATAATGAATGTAGTCCTCTTAATTCTTGCTTCTAAAGCATACGCAAGCAGAAATTTCAATGTACAATGATGTTTTTAAAAAAAACAGTCAAAATGTGCTCCACTCGGGCTGAAAACGCTGTTGGGGACATTTCATTAATGTTGACTATAAATCAAAAACTAAGCATTTTTCAGCTGAAATAATGAATGTAGTCCTCTTAATTCTTGCTTCTAAAGCATACGCAAGCAGAAATTTCAATGTACAATGATGTTTTCAAAAAAACAGTCAAAATGTGCTCCACTCGGGCTGAAAACGCTTGTTTGGGACATTTCATTAATGTTGACTATAAATCATAAACTAAGCATTTTTCAGCTGAAATAATGAATGTAGTCCTCTTAATTCTTGCTTCTACAGCATACGCAAGCAGAAATTTCAATGTACAATGATGTTTTTAAAAAAACGGTCAAAATGTGCTCCACTCGGGCTGAAAACGCTTGTTTGGAACATTTCATTAATGTTGACTATAAATCATAAACTAAGCATTTTTCAGCTGAAATAATGAATGTAGTCCTCTTGATTCTTGCTTCTACAGCATACGCAAGCAGAAATTTCAATGTACAATGATGTTTTTAAAAAAAACAGTCAAAATGTGCTCCACTCGGGCTGAAAACGCTGTTGGGGACATTTCATTAATGTTGACTATAAATCAAAAACTAAGCATTTTTCAGCTGAAATAATGAATGTAGTCCTCTTAATTCTTGCTTCTAAAGCATACGCAAGCAGAAATTTCAATGTACAATGATGTTTTTAAAAAAAACAGTCAAAATGTGCTCCACTCGGGCTGAAAACGCTGTTGGGGACATTTCATTAATGTTGACTATAAATCAAAAACTAAGCATTTTTCAGCTGAAATAATGAATGTAGTCCTCTTAATTCTTGCTTCTAAAGCATACGCAAGCAGAAATTTCAATGTACAATGATGTTTTTAAAAAAACAGTCAAAATGTGCTCCACTCGGGCTGAAAACGCTTGTTTGGGACATTACATTAATGTTGACTATAAATCATAAACTAAGCATTTTTCAGCTGAAATAATGAATGTAGTCCTCTTAATTCTTGCTTCTAAAGCAGACGCAAGCAGAAATTTCAATGTACAATGATGTTTTTAAAAAAATGGTCAAAATGTGCTCCACTCGGGCTGAAAACGCTTGTTTGGAACATTTCATTAATGTTGACTATAAATCATAAACTAAGCATTTTTCAGCTGAAATAATGAATGTAGTCCTCTTAATTCTTGCTTCTAAAGCATACGCAAGCAGAAATTTCAATGTACAATGATGTTTTTAAAAAAACAGTCAAAATGTGCTCCACTCGGGCTGAAAACGCTTGTTTGGGACATTACATTAATGTTGACTATAAATCATAAACTAAGCATTTTTCAGCTGAAATAATGAATGTAGTCCTCTTAATTCTTGCTTCTACAGCATACGCAAGCAGAAATTTCAATGTACAATGATGTTTTTAAAAAAACGGTCAAAATGTGCTCCACTCGGGCTGAAAACGCTTGTTTGGAACATTTCATTAATGTTGACTATAAATCATAAACTAAGCATTTTTCAGCTGAAATAATGTATGTAGTCCTCTTAATTCTTGCTTCTAAAGCATACGCAAGCAGAAATTTCAATGTACAATGATGTTTTTAAAAAAACAGTCAAAATGTGCTCCACTCAGGCTGAAAACGCTGTTGGGGACATTTCATTAATGTTGACTATAAATCATAAACTAAGCATTTTTCAGCTGAAATAATGAATGTAGTCCTCTTAATTCTTGCTTCTAAAGCATACGCAAGCAGAAATTTCAATGTACAATGATCTTTTTAAAAAAACGGTCAAAATGTGCTCCACTCGGGCTGAAAACGCTTGTTTGGAACATTTCATTAATGTTGACTATAAATCATAAACTAAGCATTTTTCAGCTGAAATAATGAATGTAGTCCTCTTAATTCTTGCTTCTAAAGCATACGCAAGCAGAAATTTCAATGTACAATGATGTTTTCAAAAAAACAGTCAAAATGTGCTCCACTCGGGCTGAAAACGCTTGTTTGGGACATTACATTAATGTTGACTATAAATCATAAACTAAGCATTTTTCAGCTGAAATAATGAATGTAGTCCTCTTAATTCTTGCTTCTAAAGCATACGCAAGCAGAAATTTCAATGTACAATGATGTTTTCAAAAAAACAGTCAAAATGTGCTCCACTCGGGCTGAAAACGCTTGTTTGGGACATTACATTAATGTTGACTATAAATCATAAACTAAGCATTTTTCAGCTGAAATAATGAATTTAGTCCTCTTAATTCTTGCTTCTAAAGCAGACGCAAGCAGAAATTTCAATGTACAATGATGTTTTTAAAAAAACGGTCAAAATGTGCTCCACTCGGGCTGAAAACGCTTGTTTGGAACATTTCATTAATGTTGACTATAAATCATAAACTAAGCATTTTTCAGCTGAAATAATGAATGTAGTCCTCTTAATTCTTGCTTCTAAAGCATACGCAAGCAGAAATTTCAATGTACAATGATGTTTTTAAAAAAAACAGTCAAAATGTGCTCCACTCGGGCTGAAAACGCTGTTGGGGACATTTCATTAATGTTGACTATAAATCAAAAACTAAGCATTTTTCAGCTGAAATAATGAATGTAGTCCTCTTAATTCTTGCTTCTAAAGCATACGCAAGCAGAAATTTCAATGTACAATGATGTTTTTAAAAAAAACAGTCAAAATGTGCTCCACTCGGGCTGAAAACGCTGTTGGGGACATTTCATTAATGTTGACTATAAATCAAAAACTAAGCATTTTTCAGCTGAAATAATGAATGTAGTCCTCTTAATTCTTGCTTCTACAGCATACGCAAGCAGAAATTTCAATGTACAATGATGTTTTTAAAAAAACGGTCAAAATGTGCTCCACTCGGGCTGAAAACGCTTGTTTGGAACATTTCATTAATGTTGACTATAAATCATAAACTAAGCATTTTTCAGCTGAAATAATGAATGTAGTCCTCTTAATTCTTGCTTCTAAAGCATACGCAAGCAGAAATTTCAATGTACAATGATGTTTTCAAAAAAACAGTCAAAATGTGCTCCACTCGGGCTGAAAACGCTTGTTTGGGACATTACATTAATGTTGACTATAAATCATAAACTAAGCATTTTTCAGCTGAAATAATGAATGTAGTCCTCTTAATTCTTGCTTCTAAAGCATACGCAAGCAGAAATTTCAATGTACAATGATGTTTTCAAAAAAACAGTCAAAATGTGCTCCACTCGGGCTGAAAACGCTTGTTTGGGACATTACATTAATGTTGACTATAAATCATAAACTAAGCATTTTTCAGCTGAAATAATGAATGTAGTCCTCTTAATTCTTGCTTCTACAGCATACGCAAGCAGAAATTTCAATGTACAATGATGTTTTTAAAAAAACGGTCAAAATGTGCTCCACTCGGGCTGAAAACGCTTGTTTGGAACATTTCATTAATGTTGACTATAAATCATAAACTAAGCATTTTTCAGTTGAAATAATGAATGTAGTCCTCTTAATTCTTGCTTCTAAAGCATACGCAAGCAGAAATTTCAATGTACAATGATGTTTTCAAAAAAACAGTCAAAATGTGCTCCACTCGGGCTGAAAACGCTTGTTTGGGACATTACATTAATGTTGACTATAAATCATAAACTAAGCATTTTTCAGCTGAAATAATGAATGTAGTCCTCTTAATTCTTGCTTCTAAAGCATACGCAAACAGAAATTTCAATGTACAATGATGTTTTTAAAAAAACGGTCAAAATGTGCTCCACTCGGGCTGAAAACGCTTGTTTGGAACATTTCATTAATGTTGACTATAAATCATAAACTAAGCATTTTTCAGCTGAAATAATGAATGTAGTCCTCTTGATTCTTGCTTCTAAAGCATACGCAAGCAGAAATTTCAATGTACAATGATGTTTTCAAAAAAACAGTCAAAATGTGCTCCACTCGGGCTGAAAACGCTTGTTTGGGACATTACATTAATGTTGACTATAAATCATAAACTAAGCATTTTTCAGCTGAAATAATGAATGTAGTCCTCTTAATTCTTGCTTCTAAAGCATACGCAAACAGAAATTTCAATGTACAATGATGTTTTTAAAAAAACGGTCAAAATGTGCTCCACTCGGGCTGAAAACGCTTGTTTGGGACATTACATTAATGTTGACTATAAATCATAAACTAAGCATTTTTCAGCTGAAATAATGAATGTAGTCCTCTTAATTCTTGCTTCTAAAGCATACGCAAACAGAAATTTCAATGTACAATGATGTTTTTAAAAAAACGGTCAAAATGTGCTCCACTCGGGCTGAAAACGCTTGTTTGGAACATTTCATTAATGTTGACTATAAATCATAAACTAAGCATTTTTCAGCTGAAATAATGAATGTAGTCCTCTTAATTCTTGCTTCTAAAGCATACGCAAGCAGAAATTTCAATGTACAATGATGTTTTTAAAAAAACAGTCAAAATGTGCTCCACTCGGGCTGAAAACGCTGTTGGGGACATTTCATTAATGTTGACTATAAATCAAAAACTAAGCATTTTTCAGCTGAAATAATGAATGTAGTCCTCTTAATTCTTGCTTCTAAAGCATACGCAAGCAGAAATTTCAATGTACAATGATGTTTTTAAAAAAACAGTCAAAATGTGCTCCACTCAGGCTGAAAACGCTGTTGGGGACATTTCATTAATGTTGACTATAAATCATAAACTAAGCATTTTTCAGCTGAAATAATGAATGTAGTCCTCTTAATTCTTGCTTCTAAAGCATACGCAAGCAGAAATTTCAATGTACAATGATGTTTTCAAAAAAACAGTCAAAATGTGCTCCACTCGGGCTGAAAACGCTTGTTTGGGACATTACATTAATGTTGACTATAAATCATAAACTAAGCATTTTTCAGCTGAAATAATGAATGTAGTCCTCTTAATTCTTGCTTCTACAGCATACGCAAGCAGAAATTTCAATGTACAATGATGTTTTTAAAAAAACGGTCAAAATGTGCTCCACTCGGGCTGAAAACGCTTGTTTGGAACATTTCATTAATGTTGACTATAAATCATAAACTAAGCATTTTTCAGCTGAAATAATGAATGTAGTCCTCTTAATTCTTGCTTCTAAAGCATACGCAAGCAGAAATTTCAATGTACAATGATGTTTTCAAAAAAACAGTCAAAATGTGCTCCACTCGGGCTGAAAACGCTTGTTTGGGACATTACATTAATGTTGACTATAAATCATAAACTAAGCATTTTTCAGCTGAAATAATGAATGTAGTCCTCTTAATTCTTGCTTCTCAAGCATACGCAAACAGAAATTTCAATGTACAATGATGTTTTTAAAAAAACGGTCAAAATGTGCTCCACTCGGGCTGAAAACGCTTGTTTGGAACATTTCATTAATGTTGACTATAAATCATAAACTAAGCATTTTTCAGCTGAAATAATGAATGTAGTCCTCTTGATTCTTGCTTCTAAAGCATACGCAAGCAGAAATTTCAATGTACAATGATGTTTTCAAAAAAACTGTCAAAATGTGCTCCACTCGGGCTGAAAACGCTTGTTTGGGACATTACATTAATGTTGACTATAAATCATAAACTAAGCATTTTTCAGCTGAAATAATGAATGTAGTCCTCTTAATTCTTGCTTCTAAAGCATACGCAAACAGAAATTTCAATGTACAATGATGTTTTAAAAAAACGGTCAAAATGTGCTCCACTCGGGCTGAAAACGCTTGTTTGGGACATTACAATAATGTTGACTATAAATCATAAACTAAGCATTTTTCAGCTGAAATAATGAATGTAGTCCTCTTAATTCTTGCTTCTAAAGCATACGCAAACAGAAATTTCAATGTACAATGATGTTTTTAAAAAAACGGTCAAAATGTGCTCCACTCGGGCTGAAAACGCTGTTGGGGACATTTCATTAATGTTGACTATAAATCAAAAACTAAGCATTTTTCAGCTGAAATAATGAATGTAGTCCTCTTAATTCTTGCTTCTACAGCATACGCAAGCAGAAATTTCAATGTACAATGATGTTTTTAAAAAAACGGTCAAAATGTGCTCCACTCGGGCTGAAAACGCTTGTTTGGAACATTTCATTAATGTTGACTATAAATCATAAACTAAGCATTTTTCAGCTGAAATAATGAATGTAGTCCTCTTAATTCTTGCTTCTAAAGCATACGCAAGCAGAAATTTCAATGTACAATGATGTTTTTAAAAAAAACAGTCAAAATGTGCTCCACTCGGGCTGAAAACGCTGTTGGGGACATTTCATTAATGTTGACTATAAATCAAAAACTAAGCATTTTTCAGCTGAAATAATGAATGTAGTCCTCTTAATTCTTGCTTCTAAAGCATACGCAAGCAGAAATTTCAATGTACAATGATGTTTTTAAAAAAAACAGTCAAAATGTGCTCCACTCAGGCTGAAAACGCTGTTGGGGACATTTCATTAATGTTGACTATAAATCAAAAACTAAGCATTTTTCAGCTGAAATAATGAATGTAGTCCTCTTAATTCTTGCTTCTAAAGCATACGCAAGCAGAAATTTCAATGTACAATGATGTTTTTAAAAAAACAGTCAAAATGTGCTCCACTCAGGCTGAAAACGCTGTTGGGGACATTTCATTAATGTTGACTATAAATCATAAACTAAGCATTTTTCAGCTGAAATAATGAATGTAGTCCTCTTAATTCTTGCTTCTAAAGCATACGCAAGCAGAAATTTCAATGTACAATGATGTTTTCAAAAAAACAGTCAAAATGTGCTCCACTCGGGCTGAAAACGCTTGTTTGGGACATTACATTAATGTTGACTATAAATCATAAACTAAGCATTTTTCAGCTGAAATAATGAATGTAGTCCTCTTAATTCTTGCTTCTACAGCATACGCAAGCAGAAATTTCAATGTACAATGATGTTTTTAAAAAAACGGTCAAAATGTGCTCCACTCGGGCTGAAAACGCTTGTTTGGAACATTTCATTAATGTTGACTATAAATCATAAACTAAGCATTTTTCAGCTGAAATAATGAATGTAGTCCTCTTAATTCTTGCTTCTAAAGCATACGCAAGCAGAAATTTCAATGTACAATGATGTTTTCAAAAAAACAGTCAAAATGTGCTCCACTCGGGCTGAAAACGCTTGTTTGGGACATTACATTAATGTTGACTATAAATCATAAACTAAGCATTTTTCAGCTGAAATAATGAATGTAGTCCTCTTAATTCTTGCTTCTCAAGCATACGCAAGCAGAAATTTCAATGTACAATGATGTTTTTAAAAAAACGGTCAAAATGTGCTCCACTCGGGCTGAAAACGCTTGTTTGGGACATTACATTAATGTTGACTATAAATCATAAACTAAGCATCTTTCAGCTGAAATAATGAATGTAGTCCTCTTAATTCTTGCTTCTAAAGCATACGCAAACAGAAATTTCAATGTACAATGATGTTTTTAAAAAAACAGTCAAAATGTGCTCCACTCGGGCTGAAAACGCTTGTTTGGGACATTACATTAATGTTGACTATAAATCATAAACTAAGCATTTTTCAGCTGAAATAATGAATGTAGTCCTCTTAATTCTTGCTTCTAAAGCATACGCAAGCAGAAATTTTAATGTACAATGATGTTTTTAAAAAAAACAGTCAAAATGTGCTCCACTCGGGCTGAAAACGCTGTTGGGGACATTTCATTAATGTTGACTATAAATCAAAAACTAAGCATTTTTCAGCTGAAATAATGAATGTAGTCCTCTTAATTCTTGCTTCTAAAGCATACGCAAGCAGAAATTTCAATTTACAATGATGTTTTTAAAAAAACAGTCAAAATGTGCTCCACTCGGGCTGAAAACGCTGTTGGGGACATTTCATTAATGTTGACTATAAATCATAAACTAAGCATTTTTCAGCTGAAATAATGAATGTAGTCCTCTTAATTCTTGCTTCTAAAGCATACGCAAGCAGAAATTTCAATGTACAATGATGTTTTTAAAAAAAACAGTCAAAATGTGCTCCACTCGGGCTGAAAACGCTTGTTTGGGACATTACATTAATGTTGACTATAAATCATAAACTAAGCATTTTTCAGCTGAAATAATGAATGTAGTCCTCTTAATTCTTGCTTCTAAAGCATACGCAAACAGAAATTTCAATGTACAATGATGTTTTTAAAAAAACGGTCAAAATGTGCTCCACTCGGGCTGAAAACGCTTGTTTGGAACATTTCATTAATGTTGACTGTAATTCATAAACTAAGCATTTTTAAGCTGAAATAATGAATGTAGTCCTCTTAATTCTTACTTCTAAAGCATACGCAAGCAGACATTTTAATGTACAATGATGTTTTTAAAAAAAACAGTCAAAATGTGCTCCACTCGGGCTGAAAACGCTGTTGGGGACATTTCATTAATGTTGACTATAAATCAAAAACTAAGCATTTTTCAGCTGAAATAATGAATGTAGTCCTCTTAATTCTTGCTTCTAAAGCATACGCAAGCAGAAATTTCAATGTACAATGATGTTTTTAAAAAAACGGTCAAAATGTGCTCCACTCGGGCTGAAAACGCTTGTTTGGGACATTACATTAATGTTGACTATAAATCATAAACTAAGCATTTTTCAGCTGAAATAATGAATGTAGTCCTCTTAATTCTTGCTTCTAAAGCATACGCAAACAGAAATTTCAATGTATAATGATGTTTTTAAAAAAACAGTCAAAATGTGCTCCACTCGGGCTGAAAACGCTTGTTTGGGACATTACATTAATGTTGACTATAAATCATAAACTAAGCATTTTTCAGCTGAAATAATGAATGTAGTCCTCTTAATTCTTGCTTCTAAAGCATACGCAAACAGAAAATTCAATGTACAATGATGTTTTTAAAAAAACAGTCAAAATGTGCTCCACTCAGGCTGAAAACGCTGTTGGGGACATTTCATTAATGTTGACTATAAATCATAAACTAAGCATTTTTCAGCTGAAATAATGAATGTAGTCCTCTTAATTCTTGCTTCTAAAGCATACGCAAGCAGAAATTTCAATGTACAATGATGTTTTTAAAAAAACAGTCAAAATGTGCTCCACTCAGGCTGAAAACGCTGTTGGGGACATTTCATTAATGTTGACTATAAATCATAAACTAAGCATTTTTCAGCTGAAATAATGAATGTAGTCCTCTTAATTCTTGCTTCTAAAGCATACGCAAGCAGAAATTTCAATGTACAATGATGTTTTTAAAAAAACAGTCAAAATGTGCTCCACTCGGGCTGAAAACGCTTGTTTGGGACATTACATTAATGTTGACTATAAATCATAAACTAAGCATTTTTCAGCTGAAATAATGAATGTAGTCCTCTTAATTCTTGCTTCTACAGCATACGCAAGCAGAAATTTCAATGTACAATGATGTTTTTAAAAAAATGGTCAAAATGTGCTCCACTCGGGCTGAAAACGCTTGTTTGGAACATTTCATTAATGTTGACTATAAATCATAAACTAAGCATTTTTCAGCTGAAATAATGAATGTAGTCCTCTTAATTCTTGCTTCTACAGCAGACGCAAGCAGAAATTTCAATGTACAATGATGTTTTCAAAAAAACAGTCAAAATGTGCTCCACTCGGGCTGAAAACGCTTGTTTGGGACATTACATTAATGTTGACTATAAATCATAAACTAAGCATTTTTCAGCTGAAATAATGAATGTAGTCCTCTTAATTCTTGCTTCTACAGCATACGCAAGCAGAAATTTCAATGTACAATGATGTTTTTAAAAAAATGGTCAAAATGTGCTCCACTCGGGCTGAAAACGCTTGTTTGGAACATTTCATTAATGTTGACTATAAATCATAAACTAAGCATTTTTCAGCTGAAATAATGAATGTAGTCCTCTTAATTCTTGCTTCTACAGCAGACGCAAGCAGAAATTTCAATGTACAATGATGTTTTCAAAAAAACAGTCAAAATGTGCTCCACTCGGGCTGAAAACGCTTGTTTGGGACATTACATTAATGTTGACTATAAATCATAAACTAAGCATTTTTCAGCTGAAATAATGAATGTAGTCCTCTTAATTCTTGCTTCTAAAGCATACGCAAACAGAAATTTCAATGTACAATGATGTTTTTAAAAAAACGGTCAAAATGTGCTCCACTCGGGCTGAAAACGCTTGTTTGGGACATTTCATTAATGTTGACTATAAATCATAAACTAAGCATTTTTCAGCTGAAATAATGAATGTAGTCCTCTTAATTCTTGCTTCTAAAGCATACGCAAGCAGAAATTTCAATGTACAATGATGTTTTTAAAAAAAACAGTCAAAATGTGCTCCACTCGGGCTGAAAACGCTGTTGGGGACATTTCATTAATGTTGACTATAAATCAAAAACTAAGCATTTTTCAGCTGAAATAATGAATGTAGTCCTCTTAATTCTTGCTTCTAAAGCATACGCAAGCAGAAATTTCAATGTACAATGATGTTTTTAAAAAAAACAGTCAAAATGTGCTCCACTCGGGCTGAAAACGCTGTTGGGGACATTTCATTAATGTTGACTATAAATCAAAAACTAAGCATTTTTCAGCTGAAATAATGAATGTAGTCCTCTTAATTCTTGCTTCTAAAGCATACGCAAGCAGAAATTTCAATGTACAATGATGTTTTTAAAAAAACAGTCAAAATGTGCTCCACTCAGGCTGAAAACGCTGTTGGGGACATTTCATTAATGTTGACTATAAATCATAAACTAAGCATTTTTCAGCTGAAATAATGAATGTAGTCCTCTTAATTCTTGCTTCTAAAGCATACGCAAGCAGAAATTTCAATGTACAATGATGTTTTTAAAAAAACAGTCAAAATGTGCTCCACTCGGGCTGAAAACGCTTGTTTGGGACATTACATTAATGTTGACTATAAATCATAAACTAAGCATTTTTCAGCTGAAATAATGAATGTAGTCCTCTTAATTCTTGCTTCTAAAGCAGACGCAAGCAGAAATTTCAATGTACAATGATGTTTTTAAAAAAATGGTCAAAATGTGCTCCACTCGGGCTGAAAACGCTTGTTTGGAACATTTCATTAATGTTGACTATAAATCATAAACTAAGCATTTTTCAGCTGAAATAATGAATGTAGTCCTCTTAATTCTTGCTTCTAAAGCATACGCAAGCAGAAATTTCAATGTACAATGATGTTTTTAAAAAAACAGTCAAAATGTGCTCCACTCGGGCTGAAAACGCTTGTTTGGGACATTACATTAATGTTGACTATAAATCATAAACTAAGCATTTTTCAGCTGAAATAATGAATGTAGTCCTCTTAATTCTTGCTTCTACAGCATACGCAAGCAGAAATTTCAATGTACAATGATGTTTTTAAAAAAACGGTCAAAATGTGCTCCACTCGGGCTGAAAACGCTTGTTTGGAACATTTCATTAATGTTGACTATAAATCATAAACTAAGCATTTTTCAGCTGAAATAATGAATGTAGTCCTCTTAATTCTTGCTTCTACAGCATACGCAAGCAGAAATTTCAATGTACAATGATGTTTTTAAAAAAACAGTCAAAATGTGCTCCACTCGGGCTGAAAACGCTTGTTTGGGACATTTCATTAATGTTGACTATAAATCATAAACTAAGCATTTTTCAGCTGAAATAATGAATGTAGTCCTCTTAATTCTTGCTTCTACAGCATACGCAAGCAGAAATTTCAATGTACAATGATGTTTTTAAAAAAACGGTCAAAATGTGCTCCACTCGGGCTGAAAACGCTTGTTTGGAACATTTCATTAATGTTGACTATAAATCATAAACTAAGCATTTTTCAGCTGAAATAATGAATGTAGTCCTCTTAATTCTTGCTTCTAAAGCAGACGCAAGCAGAAATTTCAATGTACAATGATGTTTTTAAAAAAACAGTCAAAATGTGCTCCACTCGGGCTGAAAACGCTTGTTTGGGACATTACATTAATGTTGACTATAAATCAAAAACTAAGCATTTTTCAGCTGAAATAATGAATGTAGTCCTCTTAATTCTTGCTTCTAAAGCATACGCAAGCAGAAATTTCAATGTACAATGATGTTTTTAAAAAAACAGTCAAAATGTGCTCCACTCGGGCTGAAAACGCTTGTTTGGGACATTACATTAATGTTGACTATAAATCATAAACTAAGCATTTTTCAGCTGAAATAATGAATGTAGTCCTCTTAATTCTTGCTTCTAAAGCAGACGCAAGCAGAAATTTCAATGTACAATGATGTTTTTAAAAAAATGGTCAAAATGTGCTCCACTCGGGCTGAAAACGCTTGTTTGGAACATTTCATTAATGTTGACTATAAATCATAAACTAAGCATTTTTCAGCTGAAATAATGAATGTAGTCCTCTTAATTCTTGCTTCTAAAGCATACGCAAGCAGAAATTTCAATGTACAATGATGTTTTTAAAAAAACGGTCAAAATGTGCTCCACTCGGGCTGAAAACGCTTGTTTGGAACATTTCATTAATGTTGACTATAAATCATAAACTAAGCATTTTTCAGCTGAAATAATGAATGTAGTCCTCTTGATTCTTGCTTCTAAAGCATACGCAAGCAGAAATTTCAATGTACAATGATGTTTTCAAAAAAACAGTCAAAATGTGCTCCACTCGGGCTGAAAACGCTTGTTTGGGACATTACATTAATGTTGACTATAAATCATAAACTAAGCATTTTTCAGCTGAAATAATGAATGTAGTCCTCTTAATTCTTGCTTCTAAAGCATACGCAAACAGAAATTTCAATGTACAATGATGTTTTTAAAAAAACGGTCAAAATGTGCTCCACTCGGGCTGAAAACGCTGTTGGGGACATTTCATTAATGTTGACTATAAATCAAAAACTAAGCATTTTTCAGCTGAAATAATGAATGTAGTCCTCTTAATTCTTGCTTCTAAAGCATACGCAAGCAGAAATTTCAATGTACAATGATGTTTTTAAAAAAACGGTCAAAATGTGCTCCACTCGGGCTGAAAACGCTTGTTTGGGACATTACATTAATGTTGACTATAAATCATAAACTAAGCATTTTTCAGCTGAAATAATGAATGTAGTCCTCTTAATTCTTGCTTCTAAAGCATACGCAAACAGAAATTTCAATGTACAATGATGTTTTTAAAAAAACGGTCAAAATGTGCTCCACTCGGGCTGAAAACGCTTGTTTGGAACATTTCATTATTGTTGACTATAAATCATGAACTAAGCATTTTTCAGCTGAAATAATGAATGTAGTCCTCTTAATTCTTGCTTCTAAAGCATACGCAAGCAGAAATTTCAATGTACAATGATGTTTTTAAAAAAACAGTCAAAATGTGCTCCACTCGGGCTGAAAAAGCTGTTGGGGACATTTCATTAATGTTGACTATAAATCAAAAACTAAGCATTATTCAGCTGAAATAATGAATGTAGTCCTCTTAATTCTTGCTTCTAAAGCATACGCAAGCAGAAATTTCAATGTACAATGATGTTTTTAAAAAAACGGTCAAAATGTGCTCCACTCGGGCTGAAAACGCTTGTTGGGGACATTTCATTAATGTTGACTATAAATCATAAACTAAGCATTTTTCAGCTGAAATAATGAATGTAGTCCTCTTAATTCTTGCTTCTAAAGCATACGCAAACAGAAATTTCAATGTACAATGATGTTTTTAAAAAAACGGTCAAAATGTGCTCCACTCGGGCTGAAAACGCTTGTTTGGGACATTACAATAATGTTGACTATAAATCATAAACTAAGCATTTTTCAGCTGAAATAATGAATGTAGTCCTCTTAATTCTTGCTTCTAAAGCATACGCAAACAGAAATTTCAATGTACAATGATGTTTTTAAAAAAACGGTCAAAATGTGCTCCACTCGGGCTGAAAACGCTGTTGGGGACATTTCATTAATGTTGACTATAAATCAAAAACTAAGCATTTTTCAGCTGAAATAATGAATGTAGTCCTCTTAATTCTTGCTTCTAAAGCATACGCAAGCAGAAATTTCAATGTACAATGATGTTTTTAAAAAAACAGTCAAAATGTGCTCCACTCAGGCTGAAAACGCTGTTGGGGACATTACATTAATGTTGACTATAAATCATAAACTAAGCATTTTTCAGCTGAAATAATGAATGTAGTCCTCTTAATTCTTGCTTCTACAGCATACGCAAGCAGAAATTTCAATGTACAATGATGTTTTTAAAAAAACGGTCAAAATGTGCTCCACTCGGGCTGAAAACGCTTGTTTGGAACATTTCATTAATGTTGACTATAAATCATAAACTAAGCATTTTTCAGCTGAAATAATGAATGTAGTCCTCTTAATTCTTGCATCTAAAGCATACGCAAGCAGAAATTTCAATGTACAATGATGTTTTCAAAAAAACAGTCAAAATGTGCTCCACTCGGGCTGAAAACGCTTGTTTGGGACATTACATTAATGTTGACTATAAATCATAAACTAAGCATTTTTCAGCTGAAATAATGAATGTAGTCCTCTTAATTCTTGCTTCTAAAGCATACGCAAACAGAAATTTCAATGTACAATGATGTTTTTAAAAAAACGGTCAAAATGTGCTCCACTCGGGCTGAAAACGCTTGTTTGGAACATTTCATTAATGTTGACTATAAATCATAAACTAAGCATTTTTCAGCTGAAATAATGAATGTAGTCCTCTTGATTCTTGCTTCTAAAGCATACGCAAGCAGAAATTTCAATGTACAATGATGTTTTCAAAAAAACAGTCAAAATGTGCTCCACTCGGGCTGAAAACGCTTGTTTGGGACATTACATTAATGTTGACTATAAATCATAAACTAAGCATTTTTCAGCTGAAATAATGAATGTAGTCCTCTTAATTCTTGCTTCTAAAGCATACGCAAACAGAAATTTCAATGTACAATGATGTTTTTAAAAAAACGGTCAAAATGTGCTCCACTCGGGCTGAAAACGCTTGTTTGGGACATTACATTAATGTTGACTATAAATCATAAACTAAGCATTTTTCAGCTGAAATAATGAATGTAGTCCTCTTAATTCTTGCTTCTAAAGCATACGCAAACAGAAATTTCAATGTACAATGATGTTTTTAAAAAAACGGTCAAAATGTGCTCCACTCGGGCTGAAAACGCTTGTTTGGAACATTTCATTAATGTTGACTATAAATCATAAACTAAGCATTTTTCAGCTGAAATAATGAATGTAGTCCTCTTAATTCTTGCTTCTAAAGCATACGCAAGCAGAAATTTCAATGTACAATGATGTTTTTTAAAAAAACAGTCAAAATGTGCTCCACTCGGGCTGAAAACGCTGTTGGGGACATTTCATTAATGTTGACTATAAATCAAAAACTAAGCATTTTTCAGCTGAAATAATGAATGTAGTCCTCTTAATTCTTGCTTCTAAAGCATACGCAAGCAGAAATTTCAATGTACAATGATGTTTTTAAAAAAACAGTCAAAATGTGCTCCACTCAGGCTGAAAACGCTGTTGGGGACATTTCATTAATGTTGACTATAAATCATAAACTAAGCATTTTTCAGCTGAAATAATGAATATAGTCCTCTTAATTCTTGCTTCTAAAGCATACGCAAGCAGAAATTTCAATGTACAATGATGTTTTCAAAAAAACAGTCAAAATGTGCTCCACTCGGGCTGAAAACGCTTGTTTGGGACATTACATTAATGTTGACTATAAATCATAAACTAAGCATTTTTCAGCTGAAATAATGAATGTAGTCCTCTTAATTCTTGCTTCTACAGCATACGCAAGCAGAAATTTCAATGTACAATGATGTTTTTAAAAAAACGGTCAAAATGTGCTCCACTCGGGCTGAAAACGCTTGTTTGGAACATTTCATTAATGTTGACTATAAATCATAAACTAAGCATTTTTCAGCTGAAATAATGAATGTAGTCCTCTTAATTCTTGCTTCTAAAGCATACGCAAGCAGAAATTTCAATGTACAATGATGTTTTCAAAAAAACTGTCAAAATGTGCTCCACTCGGGCTGAAAACGCTTGTTTGGGACATTACATTAATGTTGACTATAAATCATAAACTAAGCATTTTTCAGCTGAAATAATGAATGTAGTCCTCTTAATTCTTGCTTCTAAAGCATACGCAAACAGAAATTTCAATGTACAATGATGTTTTTAAAAAAACGGTCAAAATGTGCTCCACTCGGGCTGAAAACGCTTGTTTGGGACATTACAATAATGTTGACTATAAATCATAAACTAAGCATTTTTCAGCTGAAATAATGAATGTAGTCCTCTTAATTCTTGCTTCTAAAGCATACGCAAACAGAAATTTCAATGTACAATGATGTTTTTAAAAAAACGGTCAAAATGTGCTCCACTCGGGCTGAAAACGCTGTTGGGGACATTTCATTAATGTTGACTATAAATCAAAAACTAAGCATTTTTCAGCTGAAATAATGAATGTAGTCCTCTTAATTCTTGCTTCTAAAGCATACGCAAGCAGAAATTTCAATGTACAATGATGTTTTTAAAAAACAGTCAAAATGTGCTCCACTCAGGCTGAAAACGCTGTTGGGGACATTTCATTAATGTTGACTATAAATCATAAACTAAGCATTTTTCAGCTGAAATAATGAATGTAGTCCTCTTAATTCTTGCTTCTAAAGCATACGCAAGCAGAAATTTCAATGTACAATGATGTTTTTAAAAAAACAGTCAAAATGTGCTCCACTTGGGCTGAAAACGCTTGTTTGGGACATTACATTAATGTTGACTATAAATCATAAACTAAGCATTTTTCAGCTGAAATAATGAATGTAGTCCTCTTAATTCTTGCTTCTAAAGCAGACGCAAGCAGAAATTTCAATGTACAATGATGTTTTTAAAAAAACGGTCAAAATGTGCTCCACTCGGGCTGAAAACGCTTGTTTGGAACATTTCATTAATGTTGACTATAAATCATAAACTAAGCATTTTTCAGCTGAAATAATGAATGTAGTCCTCTTAATTCTTGCTTCTAAAGCATACGCAAGCAGAAATTTCAATGTACAATGATGTTTTTAAAAAAAACAGTCAAAATGTGCTCCACTCGGGCTGAAAACGCTGTTGGGGACATTTCATTAATGTTGACTATAAATCAAAAACTAAGCATTTTTCAGCTGAAATAATGAATGTAGTCCTCTTAATTCTTGCTTCTAAAGCATACGCAAGCAGAAATTTCAATGTACAATGATGTTTTTAAAAAAACAGTCAAAATGTGCTCCACTCAGGCTGAAAACGCTGTTGGGGACATTTCATTAATGTTGACTATAAATCATAAACTAAGCATTTTTCAGCTGAAATAATGAATGTAGTCCTCTTAATTCTTGCTTCTAAAGCATACGCAAGCAGAAATTTCAATGTACAATGATGTTTTTAAAAAAACAGTCAAAATGTGCTCCACTCGGGCTGAAAACGCTTGTTTGGGACATTACATTAATGTTGACTATAAATCATAAACTAAGCATTTTTCAGCTGAAATAATGAATGTAGTCCTCTTAATTCTTGCTTCTACAGCATACGCAAGCAGAAATTTCAATGTACAATGATGTTTTTAAAAAAACGGTCAAAATGTGCTCCACTCGGGCTGAAAACGCTTGTTTGGAACATTTCGTTAATGTTGACTATAAATCATAAACTAAGCATTTTTCAGCTGAAATAATGAATGTAGTCCTCTTAATTCTTGCTTCTAAAGCATACGCAAGCAGAAATTTCAATGTACAATGATGTTTTCAAAAAAACAGTCAAAATGTGCTCCACTCGGGCTGAAAACGCTTGTTTGGGACATTACATTAATGTTGACTATAAATCATAAACTAAGCATTTTTCAGCTGAAATAATGAATGTAGTCCTCTTAATTCTTGCTTCTAAAGCATACGCAAGCAGAAATTTCAATGTACAATGATGTTTTTAAAAAAACAGTCAAAATGTGCTCCACTCAGGCTGAAAACGCTGTTGGGGACATTTCATTAATGTTGACTATAAATCATAAACTAAGCATTTTTCAGCTGAAATAATGAATGTAGTCCTCTTAATTCTTGCTTCTAAAGCATACGCAAGCAGAAATTTCAATGTACAATGATGTTTTTAAAAAAACAGTCAAAATGTGCTCCACTCGGGCTGAAAACGCTTGTTTGGGACATTACATTAATGTTGACTATAAATCATAAACTAAGCATTTTTCAGCTGAAATAATGAATGTAGTCCTCTTAATTCTTGCTTCTACAGCATACGCAAGCAGAAATTTCAATGTACAATGATGTTTTTAAAAAAACGGTCAAAATGTGCTCCACTCGGGCTGAAAACGCTTGTTTGGAACATTTCATTAATGTTGACTATAAATCATAAACTAAGCATTTTTCAGCTGAAATAATGAATGTAGTCCTCTTAATTCTTGCTTCTACAGCATACGCAAGCAGAAATTTCAATGTACAATGATGTTTTTAAAAAAACAGTCAAAATGTGCTCCACTCGGGCTGAAAACGCTTGTTTGGGACATTACATTAATGTTGACTATAAATCATAAACTAAGCATTTTTCAGCTGAAATAATGAATGTAGTCCTCTTAATTCTTGCTTCTAAAGCATACGCAAGCAGAAATTTCAATGTACAATGATGTTTTTAAAAAAAACAGTCAAAATGTGCTCCACTCGGGCTGAAAACGCTGTTGGGGACATTTCATTAATGTTGACTATAAATCAAAAACTAAGCATTTTTCAGCTGAAATAATGAATGTAGTCCTCTTAATTCTTGCTTCTAAAGCATACGCAAGCAGAAATTTCAATGTACAATGATGTTTTTAAAAAACAGTCAAAATGTGCTCCACTCGGGCTGAAAACGCTGTTGGGGACATTTCATTAATGTTGACTATAAATCAAAAACTAAGCATTTTTCAGCTGAAATAATGAATGTAGTCCTCTTAATTCTTGCTTCTACAGCATACGCAAGCAGAAATTTCAATGTACAATGATGTTTTTAAAAAAACGGTCAAAATGTGCTCCACTCGGGCTGAAAACGCTTGTTTGGAACATTTCATTAATGTTGACTATAAATCATAAACTAAGCATTTTTCAGCTGAAATAATGAATGTAGTCCTCTTAATTCTTGCTTCTAAAGCATACGCAAGCAGAAATTTCAATGTACAATGATGTTTTTAAAAAAAACAGTCAAAATGTGCTCCACTCGGGCTGAAAACGCTGTTGGGGACATTTCATTAATGTTGACTATAAATCAAAAACTAAGCATTTTTCAGCTGAAATAATGAATGTAGTCCTCTTAATTCTTGCTTCTAAAGCATACGCAAGCAGAAATTTCAATGTACAATGATGTTTTTAAAAAAAACAGTCAAAATGTGCTCCACTCAGGCTGAAAACGCTGTTGGGGACATTTCATTAATGTTGACTATAAATCAAAAACTAAGCATTTTTCAGCTGAAATAATGAATGTAGTCCTCTTAATTCTTGCTTCTAAAGCATACGCAAGCAGAAATTTCAATGTACAATGATGTTTTTAAAAAAACAGTCAAAATGTGCTCCACTCAGGCTGAAAACGCTGTTGGGGACATTTCATTAATGTTGACTATAAATCATAAACTAAGCATTTTTCAGCTGAAATAATGAATGTAGTCCTCTTAATTCTTGCTTCTAAAGCATACGCAAGCAGAAATTTCAATGTACAATGATGTTTTCAAAAAAACAGTCAAAATGTGCTCCACTCGGGCTGAAAACGCTTGTTTGGGACATTACATTAATGTTGACTATAAATCATAAACTAAGCATTTTTCAGCTGAAATAATGAATGTAGTCCTCTTAATTCTTGCTTCTACAGCATACGCAAGCAGAAATTTCAATGTACAATGATGTTTTTAAAAAAACGGTCAAAATGTGCTCCACTCGGGCTGAAAACGCTTGTTTGGAACATTTCATTAATGTTGACTATAAATCATAAACTAAGCATTTTTCAGCTGAAATAATGAATGTAGTCCTCTTAATTCTTGCTTCTAAAGCATACGCAAGCAGAAATTTCAATGTACAATGATGTTTTCAAAAAAACAGTCAAAATGTGCTCCACTCGGGCTGAAAACGCTTGTTTGGGACATTACATTAATGTTGACTATAAATCATAAACTAAGCATTTTTCAGCTGAAATAATGAATGTAGTCCTCTTAATTCTTGCTTCTCAAGCATACGCAAACAGAAATTTCAATGTACAATGATGTTTTTAAAAAAACGGTCAAAATGTGCTCCACTCGGGCTGAAAACGCTTGTTTGGAACATTTCATTAATGTTGACTATAAATCATAAACTAAGCATTTTTCAGCTGAAATAATGAATGTAGTCCTCTTGATTCTTGCTTCTAAAGCATACGCAAGCAGAAATTTCAATGTACAATGATGTTTTCAAAAAAACTGTCAAAATGTGCTCCACTCGGGCTGAAAACGCTTGTTTGGGACATTACATTAATGTTGACTATAAATCATAAACTAAGCATTTTTCAGCTGAAATAATGAATGTAGTCCTCTTAATTCTTGCTTCTAAAGCATACGCAAACAGAAATTTCAATGTACAATGATGTTTTTAAAAAAACGGTCAAAATGTTCTCCACTCGGGCTGAAAACGCTTGTTTGGGACATTACAATAATGTTGACTATAAATCATAAACTAAGCATTTTTCAGCTGAAATAATGAATGTAGTCCTCTTAATTCTTGCTTCTAAAGCATACGCAAACAGAAATTTCAATGTACAATGATGTTTTTAAAAAAACGGTCAAAATGTGCTCCACTCGGGCTGAAAACGCTGTTGGGGACATTTCATTAATGTTGACTATAAATCAAAAACTAAGCATTTTTCAGCTGAAATAATGAATGTAGTCCTCTTAATTCTTGCTTCTAAAGCATACGCAAGCAGAAATTTCAATGTACAATGATGTTTTTAAAAAAACAGTCAAAATGTGCTCCACTCAGGCTGAAAACGCTGTTGGGGACATTTCATTAATGTTGACTATAAATCATAAACTAAGCATTTTTCAGCTGAAATAATGAATGTAGTCCTCTTAATTCTTGCTTCTAAAGCATACGCAAGCAGAAATTTCAATGTACAATGATGTTTTTAAAAAAACAGTCAAAATGTGCTCCACTCGGGCTGAAAACGCTTGTTTGGGACATTACATTAATGTTGACTATAAATCATAAACTAAGCATTTTTCAGCTGAAATAATGAATGTAGTCCTCTTAATTCTTGCTTCTACAGCATACGCAAGCAGAAATTTCAATGTACAGTGATGTTTTTAAAAAAACGGTCAAAATGTGCTCCACTCGGGCTGAAAACGCTTGTTTGGAACATTTCATTAATGTTGACTATAAATCATAAACTAAGCATTTTTCAGCTGAAATAATGAATGTAGTCCTCTTAATTCTTGCTTCTAAAGCATACGCAAGCAGAAATTTCAATGTACAATGATGTTTTCAAAAAAACAGTCAAAATGTGCTCCACTCGGGCTGAAAACGCTTGTTTGGGACATTACATTAATGTTGACTATAAATCATAAACTAAGCATTTTTCAGCTGAAATAATGAATGTAGTCCTCTTAATTCTTGCTTCTAAAGCATACGCAAGCAGAAATTTCAATGTACAATGATGTTTTCAAAAAAACAGTCAAAATGTGCTCCACTCGGGCTGAAAACGCTTGTTTGGGACATTACATTAATGTTGACTATAAATCATAAACTAAGCATTTTTCAGCTGAAATAATGAATTTAGTCCTCTTAATTCTTGCTTCTAAAGCAGACGCAAGCAGAAATTTCAATGTACAATGATGTTTTTAAAAAAACGGTCAAAATGTGCTCCACTCGGGCTGAAAACGCTTGTTTGGAACATTTCATTAATGTTGACTATAAATCATAAACTAAGCATTTTTCAGCTGAAATAATGAATGTAGTCCTCTTAATTCTTGCTTCTAAAGCATACGCAAGCAGAAATTTCAATGTACAATGATGTTTTTAAAAAAAACAGTCAAAATGTGCTCCACTCGGGCTGAAAACGCTGTTGGGGACATTTCATTAATGTTGACTATAAATCAAAAACTAAGCATTTTTCAGCTGAAATAATGAATGTAGTCCTCTTAATTCTTGCTTCTAAAGCATACGCAAGCAGAAATTTCAATGTACAATGATGTTTTTAAAAAAACAGTCAAAATGTGCTCCACTCAGGCTGAAAACGCTGTTGGGGACATTTCATTAATGTTGACTATAAATCATAAACTAAGCATTTTTCAGCTGAAATAATGAATGTAGTCCTCTTAATTCTTGCTTCTAAAGCATACGCAAGCAGAAATTTCAATGTACAATGATGTTTTTAAAAAAACAGTCAAAATGTGCTCCACTCGGGCTGAAAACGCTTGTTTGGGACATTACATTAATGTTGACTATAAATCATAAACTAAGCATTTTTCAGCTGAAATAATGAATGTAGTCCTCTTAATTCTTGCTTCTACAGCATACGCAAGCAGAAATTTCAATGTACAATGATGTTTTTAAAAAAAACAGTCAAAATGTGCTCCACTCAGGCTGAAAACGCTGTTGGGGACATTTCATTAATGTTGACTATAAATCAAAAACTAAGCATTTTTCAGCTGAAATAATGAATGTAGTCCTCTTAATTCTTGCTTCTAAAGCATACGCAAGCAGAAATTTCAATGTACAATGATGTTTTTAAAAAAACAGTCAAAATGTGCTCCACTCAGGCTGAAAACGCTGTTGGGGACATTTCATTAATGTTGACTATAAATCATAAACTAAGCATTTTTCAGCTGAAATAATGAATGTAGTCCTCTTAATTCTTGCTTCTAAAGCATACGCAAGCAGAAATTTCAATGTACAATGATGTTTTCAAAAAAACAGTCAAAATGTGCTCCACTCGGGCTGAAAACGCTTGTTTGGGACATTACATTAATGTTGACTATAAATCATAAACTAAGCATTTTTCAGCTGAAATAATGAATGTAGTCCTCTTAATTCTTGCTTCTACAGCATACGCAAGCAGAAATTTCAATGTACAATGATGTTTTTAAAAAAACGGTCAAAATGTGCTCCACTCGGGCTGAAAACGCTTGTTTGGAACATTTCATTAATGTTGACTATAAATCATAAACTAAGCATTTTTCAGCTGAAATAATGAATGTAGTCCTCTTAATTCTTGCTTCTAAAGCATACGCAAGCAGAAATTTCAATGTACAATGATGTTTTCAAAAAAACAGTCAAAATGTGCTCCACTCGGGCTGAAAACGCTTGTTTGGGACATTACATTAATGTTGAATATAAATCATAAACTAAGCATTTTTCAGCTGAAATAATGAATGTAGTCCTCTTAATTCTTGCTTCTCAAGCATACGCAAACAGAAATTTCAATGTACAATGATGTTTTTAAAAAAACGGTCAAAATGTGCTCCACTCGGGCTGAAAACGCTTGTTTGGAACATTTCATTAATGTTGACTATAAATCATAAACTAAGCATTTTTCAGCTGAAATAATGAATGTAGTCCTCTTGATTCTTGCTTCTAAAGCATACGCAAGCAGAAATTTCAATGTACAATGATGTTTTCAAAAAAACTGTCAAAATGTGCTCCACTCGGGCTGAAAACGCTTGTTTGGGACATTACATTAATGTTGACTATAAATCATAAACTAAGCATTTTTCAGCTGAAATAATGAATGTAGTCCTCTTAATTCTTGCTTCTAAAGCATACGCAAACAGAAATTTCAATGTACAATGATGTTTTTAAAAAAACGGTCAAAATGTTCTCCACTCGGGCTGAAAACGCTTGTTTGGGACATTACAATAATGTTGACTATAAATCATAAACTAAGCATTTTTCAGCTGAAATAATGAATGTAGTCCTCTTAATTCTTGCTTCTAAAGCATACGCAAACAGAAATTTCAATGTACAATGATGTTTTTAAAAAAACGGTCAAAATGTGCTCCACTCGGGCTGAAAACGCTGTTGGGGACATTTCATTAATGTTGACTATAAATCAAAAACTAAGCATTTTTCAGCTGAAATAATGAATGTAGTCCTCTTAATTCTTGCTTCTAAAGCATACGCAAGCAGAAATTTCAATGTACAATGATGTTTTTAAAAAAACAGTCAAAATGTGCTCCACTCAGGCTGAAAACGCTGTTGGGGACATTTCATTAATGTTGACTATAAATCATAAACTAAGCATTTTTCAGCTGAAATAATGAATGTAGTCCTCTTAATTCTTGCTTCTAAAGCATACGCAAGCAGAAATTTCAATGTACAATGATGTTTTTAAAAAAACAGTCAAAATGTGCTCCACTCGGGCTGAAAACGCTTGTTTGGGACATTACATTAATGTTGACTATAAATCATAAACTAAGCATTTTTCAGCTGAAATAATGAATGTAGTCCTCTTAATTCTTGCTTCTACAGCATACGCAAGCAGAAATTTCAATGTACAGTGATGTTTTTAAAAAAACGGTCAAAATGTGCTCCACTCGGGCTGAAAACGCTTGTTTGGAACATTTCATTAATGTTGACTATAAATCATAAACTAAGCATTTTTCAGCTGAAATAATGAATGTAGTCCTCTTAATTCTTGCTTCTAAAGCATACGCAAGCAGAAATTTCAATGTACAATGATGTTTTCAAAAAAACAGTCAAAATGTGCTCCACTCGGGCTGAAAACGCTTGTTTGGGACATTACATTAATGTTGACTATAAATCATAAACTAAGCATTTTTCAGCTGAAATAATGAATGTAGTCCTCTTAATTCTTGCTTCTAAAGCATACGCAAGCAGAAATTTCAATGTACAATGATGTTTTCAAAAAAACAGTCAAAATGTGCTCCACTCGGGCTGAAAACGCTTGTTTGGGACATTACATTAATGTTGACTATAAATCATAAACTAAGCATTTTTCAGCTGAAATAATGAATTTAGTCCTCTTAATTCTTGCTTCTAAAGCAGACGCAAGCAGAAATTTCAATGTACAATGATGTTTTTAAAAAAACGGTCAAAATGTGCTCCACTCGGGCTGAAAACGCTTGTTTGGAACATTTCATTAATGTTGACTATAAATCATAAACTAAGCATTTTTCAGCTGAAATAATGAATGTAGTCCTCTTAATTCTTGCTTCTAAAGCATACGCAAGCAGAAATTTCAATGTACAATGATGTTTTTAAAAAAAACAGTCAAAATGTGCTCCACTCGGGCTGAAAACGCTGTTGGGGACATTTCATTAATGTTGACTATAAATCAAAAACTAAGCATTTTTCAGCTGAAATAATGAATGTAGTCCTCTTAATTCTTGCTTCTAAAGCATACGCAAGCAGAAATTTCAATGTACAATGATGTTTTTAAAAAAACAGTCAAAATGTGCTCCACTCAGGCTGAAAACGCTGTTGGGGACATTTCATTAATGTTGACTATAAATCATAAACTAAGCATTTTTCAGCTGAAATAATGAATGTAGTCCTCTTAATTCTTGCTTCTAAAGCATACGCAAGCAGAAATTTCAATGTACAATGATGTTTTTAAAAAAACAGTCAAAATGTGCTCCACTCAGGCTGAAAACGCTGTTGGGGACATTTCATTAATGTTGACTATAAATCATAAACTAAGCATTTTTCAGCTGAAATAATGAATGTAGTCCTCTTAATTCTTGCTTCTAAAGCATACGCAAGCAGAAATTTCAATGTACAATGATGTTTTTAAAAAAACAGTCAAAATGTGCTCCACTCGGGCTGAAAACGCTTGTTTGGGACATTACATTAATGTTGACTATAAATCATAAACTAAGCATTTTTCAGCTGAAATAATGAATGTAGTCCTCTTAATTCTTGCTTCTAAAGCAGACGCAAGCAGAAATTTCAATGTACAATGATGTTTTTAAAAAAATGGTCAAAATGTGCTCCACTCGGGCTGAAAACGCTTGTTTGGAACATTTCATTAATGTTGACTATAAATCATAAACTAAGCATTTTTCAGCTGAAATAATGAATGTAGTCCTCTTAATTCTTGCTTCTAAAGCATACGCAAGCAGAAATTTCAATGTACAATGATGTTTTTAAAAAAACAGTCAAAATGTGCTCCACTCAGGCTGAAAACGCTGTTGGGGACATTTCATTAATGTTGACTATAAATCATAAACTAAGCATTTTTCAGCTGAAATAATGAATGTAGTCCTCTTAATTCTTGCTTCTAAAGCATACGCAAGCAGAAATTTCAATGTACAATGATGTTTTTAAAAAAACAGTCAAAATGTGCTCCACTCGGGCTGAAAACGCTTGTTTGGGACATTACATTAATGTTGACTATAAATCATAAACTAAGCATTTTTCAGCTGAAATAATGAATGTAGTCCTCTTAATTCTTGCTTCTACAGCATACGCAAGCAGAAATTTCAATGTACAGTGATGTTTTTAAAAAAACGGTCAAAATGTGCTCCACTCGGGCTGAAAACGCTTGTTTGGAACATTTCATTAATGTTGACTATAAATCATAAACTAAGCATTTTTCAGCTGAAATAATGAATGTAGTCCTCTTAATTCTTGCTTCTAAAGCATACGCAAGCAGAAATTTCAATGTACAATGATGTTTTCAAAAAAACGGTCAAAATGTGCTCCACTCGGGCTGAAAACGCTTGTTTGGGACATTACATTAATGTTGACTATAAATCATAAACTAAGCATTTTTCAGCTGAAATAATGAATGTAGTCCTCTTAATTCTTGCTTCTCAAGCATACGCAAACAGAAATTTCAATGTACAATGATGTTTTTAAAAAAACGGTCAAAATGTGCTCCACTCGGGCTGAAAACGCTTGTTTGGAACATTTCATTAATGTTGACTATAAATCATAAACTAAGCATTTTTCAGCTGAAATAATGAATGTAGTCCTCTTGATTCTTGCTTCTAAAGCATACGCAAGCAGAAATTTCAATGTACAATGATGTTTTCAAAAAAACTGTCAAAATGTGCTCCACTCGGGCTGAAAACGCTTGTTTGGAACATTTCATTAATGTTGACTATAAATCATAAACTAAGCATTTTTCAGCTGAAATAATGAATGTAGTCCTCTTAATTCTTGCTTCTAAAGCATACGCAAGCAGAAATTTCAATGTACAATGATGTTTTCAAAAAAACAGTCAAAATGTGCTCCACTCGGGCTGAAAACGCTTGTTTGGGACATTACATTAATGTTGACTATAAATCATAAACTAAGCATTTTTCAGCTGAAATAATGAATGTAGTCCTCTTAATTCTTGCTTCTAAAGCATACGCAAGCAGAAATTTCAATGTACAATGTTGTTTTCAAAAAAACAGTCAAAATGTGCTCCACTCGGGCTGAAAACGCTTGTTTGGGACATTACATTAATGTTGACTATAAATCATAAACTAAGCATTTTTCAGCTGAAATAATGAATTTAGTCCTCTTAATTCTTGCTTCTAAAGCAGACGCAAGCAGAAATTTCAATGTACAATGATGTTTTTAAAAAAACGGTCAAAATGTGCTCCACTCGGGCTGAAAACGCTTGTTTGGAACATTTCATTAATGTTGACTATAAATCATAAACTAAGCATTTTTCAGCTGAAATAATGAATGTAGTCCTCTTAATTCTTGCTTCTAAAGCATACGCAAGCAGAAATTTCAATGTACAATGATGTTTTTAAAAAAAACAGTCAAAATGTGCTCCACTCGGGCTGAAAACGCTGTTGGGGACATTTCATTAATGTTGACTATAAATCAAAAACTAAGCATTTTTCAGCTGAAATAATGAATGTAGTCCTCTTAATTCTTGCTTCTAAAGCATACGCAAGCAGAAATTTCAATGTACAATGATGTTTTTAAAAAAACAGTCAAAATGTGCTCCACTCAGGCTGAAAACGCTGTTGGGGACATTTCATTAATGTTGACTATAAATCATAAACTAAGCATTTTTCAGCTGAAATAATGAATGTAGTCCTCTTAATTCTTGCTTCTAAAGCATACGCAAGCAGAAATTTCAATGTACAATGATGTTTTTAAAAAAACAGTCAAAATGTGCTCCACTCAGGCTGAAAACGCTGTTGGGGACATTTCATTAATGTTGACTATAAATCATAAACTAAGCATTTTTCAGCTGAAATAATGAATGTAGTCCTCTTAATTCTTGCTTCTAAAGCATACGCAAGCAGAAATTTCAATGTACAATGATGTTTTTAAAAAAACAGTCAAAATGTGCTCCACTCGGGCTGAAAACGCTTGTTTGGGACATTACATTAATGTTGACTATAAATCATAAACTAAGCATTTTTCAGCTGAAATAATGAATGTAGTCCTCTTAATTCTTGCTTCTAAAGCAGACGCAAGCAGAAATTTCAATGTACAATGATGTTTTTAAAAAAATGGTCAAAATGTGCTCCACTCGGGCTGAAAACGCTTGTTTGGAACATTTCATTAATGTTGACTATAAATCATAAACTAAGCATTTTTCAGCTGAAATAATGAATGTAGTCCTCTTAATTCTTGCTTCTAAAGCATACGCAAGCAGAAATTTCAATGTACAATGATGTTTTTAAAAAAACAGTCAAAATGTGCTCCACTCAGGCTGAAAACGCTGTTGGGGACATTTCATTAATGTTGACTATAAATCATAAACTAAGCATTTTTCAGCTGAAATAATGAATGTAGTCCTCTTAATTCTTGCTTCTAAAGCATACGCAAGCAGAAATTTATATGTACAATGATGTTTTTAAAAAAACAGTCAAAATGTGCTCCACTCGGGCTGAAAACGCTTGTTTGGGACATTACATTAATGTTGACTATAAATCATAAACTAAGCATTTTTCAGCTGAAATAATGAATGTAGTCCTCTTAATTCTTGCTTCTACAGCATACGCAAGCAGAAATTTCAATGTACAGTGATGTTTTTAAAAAAACGGTCAAAATGTGCTCCACTCGGGCTGAAAACGCTTGTTTGGGACATTACATTAATGTTGACTATAAATCATAAACTAAGCATTTTTCAGCTGAAATAATGAATGTAGTCCTCTTAATTCTTGCTTCTCAAGCATACGCAAACAGAAATTTCAATGTACAATGATGTTTTTAAAAAAACGGTCAAAATGTGCTCCACTCGGGCTGAAAACGCTTGTTTGGAACATTTCATTAATGTTGACTATAAATCATAAACTAAGCATTTTTCAGCTGAAATAATGAATGTAGTCCTCTTGATTCTTGCTTCTCAAGCATACGCAAGCAGAAATTTCAATGTACAATGATGTTTTCAAAAAAACTGTCAAAATGTGCTCCACTCGGGCTGAAAACGCTTGTTAGGGACATTACAATAATGTTGACTATAAATCATAAACTAAGCATTTTTCAGCTGAAATAATGAATGTAGTCCTCTTAATTCTTGCTTCTAAAGCATACGCAAACAGAAATTTCAATGTACAATGATGTTTTTAAAAAAACGGTCAAAATGTGCTCCACTCGGGCTGAAAACGCTTGTTTGGGACATTACATTAATGTTGACTATAAATCATAAACTAAGCATTTTTCAGCTGAAATAATGAATGTAGTCCTCTTAATTCTTGCTTCTAAAGCATACGCAAACAGAAATTTCAATGTACAATGATGTTTTTAAAAAAACGGTCAAAATGTGCTCCACTCGGGCTGAAAACGCTGTTGGGGACATTTCATTAATGTTGACTATAAATCAAAAACTAAGCATTTTTCAGCTGAAATAATGAATGTAGTCCTCTTAATTCTTGCTTCTAAAGCATACGCAAGCAGAAATTTCAATGTACAATGATGTTTTTAAAAAAACAGTCAAAATGTGCTCCACTCAGGCTGAAAACGCTGTTGGGGACATTTCATTAATGTTGACTATAAATCATAAACTAAGCATTTTTCAGCTGAAATAATGAATGTAGTCCTCTTAATTCTTGCTTCTAAAGCATACGCAAACAGAAATTTCAATGTACAATGATGTTTTTAAAAAAACGGTCAAAATGTGCTCCACTCGGGCTGAAAACGCTGTTGGGGACATTTCATTAATGTTGACTATAAATCAAAAACTAAGCATTTTTCAGCTGAAATAATGAATGTAGTCCTCTTAATTCTTGCTTCTAAAGCATACGCAAGCAGAAATTTCAATGTACAATGATGTTTTTAAAAAAACAGTCAAAATGTGCTCCACTCAGGCTGAAAACGCTGTTGGGGACATTTCATTAATGTTGACTATAAATCATAAACTAAGCATTTTTCAGCTGAAATAATGAATGTAGTCCTCTTAATTCTTGCTTCTAAAGCATACGCAAGCAGAAATTTCAATGTACAATGATGTTTTTAAAAAAACAGTCAAAATGTGCTCCACTCGGGCTGAAAACGCTTGTTTGGGACATTACATTAATGTTGACTATAAATCATAAACTAAGCATTTTTCAGCTGAAATAATGAATGTAGTCCTCTTAATTCTTGCTTCTACAGCATACGCAAGCAGAAATTTCAATGTACAGTGATGTTTTTAAAAAAACGGTCAAAATGTGCTCCACTCGGGCTGAAAACGCTTGTTTGGAACATTTCATTAATGTTGACTATAAATCATAAACTAAGCATTTTTCAGCTGAAATAATGAATGTAGTCCTCTTAATTCTTGCTTCTAAAGCATACGCAAGCAGAAATTTCAATGTACAATGATGTTTTCAAAAAAACAGTCAAAATGTGCTCCACTCGGGCTGAAAACGCTTGTTTGGGACATTACATTAATGTTGACTATAAATCATAAACTAAGCATTTTTCAGCTGAAATAATGAATGTAGTCCTCTTAATTCTTGCTTCTCAAGAATACGCAAACAGAAATTTCAATGTACAATGATGTTTTTAAAAAAACGGTCAAAATGTGCTCCACTCGGGCTGAAAACGCTTGTTTGGAACATTTCATTAATGTTGACTATAAATCATAAACTAAGCATTTTTCAGCTGAAATAATGAATGTAGTCCTCTTGATTCTTGCTTCTAAAGCATACGCAAGCAGAAATTTCAATGTACAATGATGTTTTCAAAAAAACTGTCAAAATGTGCTCCACTCGGGCTGAAAACGCTTGTTTGGGACATTACATTAATGTTGACTATAAATCATAAACTAAGCATTTTTCAGCTGAAATAATGAATGTAGTCCTCTTAATTCTTGCTTCTAAAGCATACGCAAACAGAAATTTCAATGTACAATGATGTTTTTAAAAAAACGGTCAAAATGTGCTCCACTCGGGCTGAAAACGCTTGTTTGGGACATTACAATAATGTTGACTATAAATCATAAACTAAGCATTTTTCAGCTGAAATAATGAATGTAGTCCTCTTAATTCTTGCTTCTAAAGCATACGCAAACAGAAATTTCAATGTACAATGATGTTTTTAAAAAAACGGTCAAAATGTGCTCCACTCGGGCTGAAAACGCTGTTGGGGACATTTCATTAATGTTGACTATAAATCAAAAACTAAGCATTTTTCAGCTGAAATAATGAATGTAGTCCTCTTAATTCTTGCTTCTAAAGCATACGCAAGCAGAAATTTCAATGTACAATGATGTTTTTAAAAAAACAGTCAAAATGTGCTCCACTCAGGCTGAAAACGCTGTTGGGGACATTTCATTAATGTTGACTATAAATCATAAACTAAGCATTTTTCAGCTGAAATAATGAATGTAGTCCTCTTAATTCTTGCTTCTAAAGCATACGCAAGCAGAAATTTCAATGTACAATGATGTTTTTAAAAAAACAGTCAAAATGTGCTCCACTCGGGCTGAAAACGCTTGTTTGGGACATTACATTAATGTTGACTATAAATCATAAACTAAGCATTTTTCAGCTGAAATAATGAATGTAGTCCTCTTAATTCTTGCTTCTACAGCATACGCAAGCAGAAATTTCAATGTACAGTGATGTTTTTAAAAAAACGGTCAAAATGTGCTCCACTCGGGCTGAAAACGCTTGTTTGGAACATTTCATTAATGTTGACTATAAATCATAAACTAAGCATTTTTCAGCTGAAATAATGAATGTAGTCCTCTTAATTCTTGCTTCTAAAGCATACGCAAGCAGAAATTTCAATGTACAATGATGTTTTCAAAAAAACAGTCAAAATGTGCTCCACTCGGGCTGAAAACGCTTGTTTGGGACATTACATTAATGTTGACTATAAATCAAAAACCAAGCATTTTTCAGCTGAAATAATGAATGTAGTCCTCTTAATTCTTGCTTCTAAAGCATACGCAAGCAAAAATTTCAATGTACAATGATGTTTTTAAAAAAACAGTCAAAATGTGCTCCACTCGGGCTGAAAACGCTGTTGGGGACATTTCATTAATGTTGACTATAAATCATAAACTAAGCATTTTTCAGCTGAAATAATGAATATAGTCCTCTTAATTCTTGCTTCTAAAGCATACGCAAGCAGAAATTTCAATGTACAATGATGTTTTTAAAAAAACAGTCAAAATGTGCTCCACTCGGGCTGAAAACGCTTGTTTGGGACATTACATTAATGTTGACTATAAATCATAAACTAAGCATTTTTCAGCTGAAATAATGAATGTAGTCCTCTTAATTCTTGCTTCTACAGCATA
Source organism: Hippichthys cyanospilos (assembly GCF_059441005.1). NCBI lineage: Eukaryota > Metazoa > Chordata > Actinopteri > Syngnathiformes > Syngnathidae > Hippichthys > Hippichthys cyanospilos. The sequence continues at coordinate 23,863,729 of NC_142376.1, forward strand.
CGCAAGCAGAAATTTCAATGTACAGTGATGTTTTTAAAAAAACGGTCAAAATGTGCTCCACTCGGGCTGAAAACGCTTGTTTGGAACATTTCATTAATGTTGACTATAAATCATAAACTAAGCATTTTTCAGCTGAAATAATGAATGTAGTCCTCTTAATTCTTGCTTCTAAAGCATACGCAAGCAGAAATTTCAATGTACAATGATGTTTTCAAAAAAACGGTCAAAATGTGCTCCACTCGGGCTGAAAACGCTTGTTTGGGACATTACATTAATGTTGACTATAAATCATAAACTAAGCATTTTTCAGCTGAAATAATGAATGTAGTCCTCTTAATTCTTGCTTCTCAAGCATACGCAAACAGAAATTTCAATGTACAATGATGTTTTTAAAAAAACGGTCAAAATGTGCTCCACTCGGGCTGAAAACGCTTGTTTGGAACATTTCATTAATGTTGACTATAAATCATAAACTAAGCATTTTTCAGCTGAAATAATGAATGTAGTCCTCTTGATTCTTGCTTCTAAAGCATACGCAAGCAGAAATTTCAATGTACAATGATGTTTTCAAAAAAACTGTCAAAATGTGCTCCACTCGGGCTGAAAACGCTTGTTTGGAACATTTCATTAATGTTGACTATAAATCATAAACTAAGCATTTTTCAGCTGAAATAAAAATGTAGTCCTCTTAATTCTTGCTTCTAAAGCATACGCAAGCAGAAATTTCAATGTACAATGATGTTTTCAAAAAAACAGTCAAAATGTGCTCCACTCGGGCTGAAAACGCTTGTTTGGGACATTACATTAATGTTGACTATAAATCATAAACTAAGCATTTTTCAGCTGAAATAATGAATGTAGTCCTCTTAATTCTTGCTTCTAAAGCATACGCAAGCAGAAATTTCAATGTACAATGTTGTTTTCAAAAAAACAGTCAAAATGTGCTCCACTCGGGCTGAAAACGCTTGTTTGGGACATTACATTAATGTTGACTATAAATCATAAACTAAGCATTTTTCAGCTGAAATAATGAATTTAGTCCTCTTAATTCTTGCTTCTAAAGCAGACGCAAGCAGAAATTTCAATGTACAATGATGTTTTTAAAAAAACGGTCAAAATGTGCTCCACTCGGGCTGAAAACGCTTGTTTGGAACATTTCATTAATGTTGACTATAAATCATAAACTAAGCATTTTTCAGCTGAAATAATGAATGTAGTCCTCTTAATTCTTGCTTCTAAAGCATACGCAAGCAGAAATTTCAATGTACAATGATGTTTTTAAAAAAAACAGTCAAAATGTGCTCCACTCGGGCTGAAAACGCTGTTGGGGACATTTCATTAATGTTGACTATAAATCAAAAACTAAGCATTTTTCAGCTGAAATAATGAATGTAGTCCTCTTAATTCTTGCTTCTAAAGCATACGCAAGCAGAAATTTCAATGTACAATGATGTTTTTAAAAAAACAGTCAAAATGTGCTCCACTCAGGCTGAAAACGCTGTTGGGGACATTTCATTAATGTTGACTATAAATCATAAACTAAGCATTTTTCAGCTGAAATAATGAATGTAGTCCTCTTAATTCTTGCTTCTAAAGCATACGCAAGCAGAAATTTCAATGTACAATGATGTTTTTAAAAAAACAGTCAAAATGTGCTCCACTCAGGCTGAAAACGCTGTTGGGGACATTTCATTAATGTTGACTATAAATCATAAACTAAGCATTTTTCAGCTGAAATAATGAATGTAGTCCTCTTAATTCTTGCTTCTAAAGCATACGCAAGCAGAAATTTCAATGTACAATGATGTTTTTAAAAAAACAGTCAAAATGTGCTCCACTCGGGCTGAAAACGCTTGTTTGGGACATTACATTAATGTTGACTATAAATCATAAACTAAGCATTTTTCAGCTGAAATAATGAATGTAGTCCTCTTAATTCTTGCTTCTAAAGCAGACGCAAGCAGAAATTTCAATGTACAATGATGTTTTTAAAAAAATGGTCAAAATGTGCTCCACTCGGGCTGAAAACGCTTGTTTGGAACATTTCATTAATGTTGACTATAAATCATAAACTAAGCATTTTTCAGCTGAAATAATGAATGTAGTCCTCTTAATTCTTGCTTCTAAAGCATACGCAAGCAGAAATTTCAATGTACAATGATGTTTTTAAAAAAACAGTCAAAATGTGCTCCACTCAGGCTGAAAACGCTGTTGGGGACATTTCATTAATGTTGACTATAAATCATAAACTAAGCATTTTTCAGCTGAAATAATGAATGTAGTCCTCTTAATTCTTGCTTCTAAAGCATACGCAAGCAGAAATTTATATGTACAATGATGTTTTTAAAAAAACAGTCAAAATGTGCTCCACTCGGGCTGAAAACGCTTGTTTGGGACATTACATTAATGTTGACTATAAATCATAAACTAAGCATTTTTCAGCTGAAATAATGAATGTAGTCCTCTTAATTCTTGCTTCTACAGCATACGCAAGCAGAAATTTCAATGTACAGTGATGTTTTTAAAAAAACGGTCAAAATGTGCTCCACTCGGGCTGAAAACGCTTGTTTGGGACATTACATTAATGTTGACTATAAATCATAAACTAAGCATTTTTCAGCTGAAATAATGAATGTAGTCCTCTTAATTCTTGCTTCTCAAGCATACGCAAACAGAAATTTCAATGTACAATGATGTTTTTAAAAAAACGGTCAAAATGTGCTCCACTCGGGCTGAAAACGCTTGTTTGGAACATTTCATTAATGTTGACTATAAATCATAAACTAAGCATTTTTCAGCTGAAATAATGAATGTAGTCCTCTTGATTCTTGCTTCTAAAGCATACGCAAGCAGAAATTTCAATGTACAATGATGTTTTCAAAAAAACTGTCAAAATGTGCTCCACTCGGGCTGAAAACGCTTGTTAGGGACATTACAATAATGTTGACTATAAATCATAAACTAAGCATTTTTCAGCTGAAATAATGAATGTAGTCCTCTTAATTCTTGCTTCTAAAGCATACGCAAACAGAAATTTCAATGTACAATGATGTTTTTAAAAAAACGGTCAAAATGTGCTCCACTCGGGCTGAAAACGCTTGTTTGGGACATTACATTAATGTTGACTATAAATCATAAACTAAGCATTTTTCAGCTGAAATAATGAATGTAGTCCTCTTAATTCTTGCTTCTAAAGCATACGCAAACAGAAATTTCAATGTACAATGATGTTTTTAAAAAAACGGTCAAAATGTGCTCCACTCGGGCTGAAAACGCTGTTGGGGACATTTCATTAATGTTGACTATAAATCAAAAACTAAGCATTTTTCAGCTGAAATAATGAATGTAGTCCTCTTAATTCTTGCTTCTAAAGCATACGCAAGCAGAAATTTCAATGTACAATGATGTTTTTAAAAAAACAGTCAAAATGTGCTCCACTCAGGCTGAAAACGCTGTTGGGGACATTTCATTAATGTTGACTATAAATCATAAACTAAGCATTTTTCAGCTGAAATAATGAATGTAGTCCTCTTAATTCTTGCTTCTAAAGCATACGCAAACAGAAATTTCAATGTACAATGATGTTTTTAAAAAAACGGTCAAAATGTGCTCCACTCGGGCTGAAAACGCTGTTGGGGACATTTCATTAATGTTGACTATAAATCAAAAACTAAGCATTTTTCAGCTGAAATAATGAATGTAGTCCTCTTAATTCTTGCTTCTAAAGCATACGCAAGCAGAAATTTCAATGTACAATGATGTTTTTAAAAAAACAGTCAAAATGTGCTCCACTCAGGCTGAAAACGCTGTTGGGGACATTTCATTAATGTTGACTATAAATCATAAACTAAGCATTTTTCAGCTGAAATAATGAATGTAGTCCTCTTAATTCTTGCTTCTAAAGCATACGCAAGCAGAAATTTCAATGTACAATGATGTTTTTAAAAAAACAGTCAAAATGTGCTCCACTCGGGCTGAAAACGCTTGTTTGGGACATTACATTAATGTTGACTATAAATCATAAACTAAGCATTTTTCAGCTGAAATAATGAATGTAGTCCTCTTAATTCTTGCTTCTACAGCATACGCAAGCAGAAATTTCAATGTACAGTGATGTTTTTAAAAAAACGGTCAAAATGTGCTCCACTCGGGCTGAAAACGCTTGTTTGGAACATTTCATTAATGTTGACTATAAATCATAAACTAAGCATTTTTCAGCTGAAATAATGAATGTAGTCCTCTTAATTCTTGCTTCTAAAGCATACGCAAGCAGAAATTTCAATGTACAATGATGTTTTCAAAAAAACAGTCAAAATGTGCTCCACTCGGGCTGAAAACGCTTGTTTGGGACATTACATTAATGTTGACTATAAATCATAAACTAAGCATTTTTCAGCTGAAATAATGAATGTAGTCCTCTTGATTCTTGCTTCTAAAGCATACGCAAGCAGAAATTTCAATGTACAATGATGTTTTCAAAAAAACTGTCAAAATGTGCTCCACTCGGGCTGAAAACGCTTGTTAGGGACATTACAATAATGTTGACTATAAATCATAAACTAAGCATTTTTCAGCTGAAATAATGAATGTAGTCCTCTTAATTCTTGCTTCTAAAGCATACGCAAACAGAAATTTCAATGTACAATGATGTTTTTAAAAAAACGGTCAAAATGTGCTCCACTCGGGCTGAAAACGCTTGTTTGGGACATTACATTAATGTTGACTATAAATCATAAACTAAGCATTTTTCAGCTGAAATAATGAATGTAGTCCTCTTAATTCTTGCTTCTAAAGCATACGCAAACAGAAATTTCAATGTACAATGATGTTTTTAAAAAAACGGTCAAAATGTGCTCCACTCGGGCTGAAAACGCTGTTGGGGACATTTCATTAATGTTGACTATAAATCAAAAACTAAGCATTTTTCAGCTGAAATAATGAATGTAGTCCTCTTAATTCTTGCTTCTAAAGCATACGCAAGCAGAAATTTCAATGTACAATGATGTTTTTAAAAAAACAGTCAAAATGTGCTCCACTCGGGCTGAAAACGCTGTTGGGGACATTTCATTAATGTTGACTATAAATCATAAACTAAGCATTTTTCAGCTGAAATAATGAATGTAGTCCTCTTAATTCTTGCTTCTAAAGCATACGCAAACAGAAATTTCAATGTACAATGATGTTTTTAAAAAAACGGTCAAAATGTGCTCCACTCGGGCTGAAAACGCTGTTGGGGACATTTCATTAATGTTGACTATAAATCAAAAACTAAGCATTTTTCAGCTGAAATAATGAATGTAGTCCTCTTAATTCTTGCTTCTAAAGCATACGCAAGCAGAAATTTCAATGTACAATGATGTTTTTAAAAAAACAGTCAAAATGTGCTCCACTCAGGCTGAAAACGCTGTTGGGGACATTTCATTAATGTTGACTATAAATCATAAACTAAGCATTTTTCAGCTGAAATAATGAATGTAGTCCTCTTAATTCTTGCTTCTAAAGCATACGCAAGCAGAAATTTCAATGTACAATGATGTTTTTAAAAAAACAGTCAAAATGTGCTCCACTCGGGCTGAAAACGCTTGTTTGGGACATTACATTAATGTTGACTATAAATCATAAACTAAGCATTTTTCAGCTGAAATAATGAATGTAGTCCTCTTAATTCTTGCTTCTACAGCATACGCAAGCAGAAATTTCAATGTACAGTGATGTTTTTAAAAAAACGGTCAAAATGTGCTCCACTCGGGCTGAAAACGCTTGTTTGGAACATTTCATTAATGTTGACTATAAATCATAAACTAAGCATTTTTCAGCTGAAATAATGAATGTAGTCCTCTTAATTCTTGCTTCTAAAGCATACGCAAGCAGAAATTTCAATGTACAATGATGTTTTCAAAAAAACAGTCAAAATGTGCTCCACTCGGGCTGAAAACGCTTGTTTGGGACATTACATTAATGTTGACTATAAATCATAAACTAAGCATTTTTCAGCTGAAATAATGAATGTAGTCCTCTTAATTCTTGCTTCTCAAGAATACGCAAACAGAAATTTCAATGTACAATGATGTTTTTAAAAAAACGGTCAAAATGTGCTCCACTCGGGCTGAAAACGCTTGTTTGGAACATTTCATTAATGTTGACTATAAATCATAAACTAAGCATTTTTCAGCTGAAATAATGAATGTAGTCCTCTTGATTCTTGCTTCTAAAGCATACGCAAGCAGAAATTTCAATGTACAATGATGTTTTCAAAAAAACTGTCAAAATGTGCTCCACTCGGGCTGAAAACGCTTGTTTGGGACATTACATTAATGTTGACTATAAATCATAAACTAAGCATTTTTCAGCTGAAATAATGAATGTAGTCCTCTTAATTCTTGCTTCTAAAGCATACGCAAACAGAAATTTCAATGTACAATGATGTTTTTAAAAAAACGGTCAAAATGTGCTCCACTCGGGCTGAAAACGCTTGTTTGGGACATTACAATAATGTTGACTATAAATCATAAACTAAGCATTTTTCAGCTGAAATAATGAATGTAGTCCTCTTAATTCTTGCTTCTAAAGCATACGCAAACAGAAATTTCAATGTACAATGATGTTTTTAAAAAAACGGTCAAAATGTGCTCCACTCGGGCTGAAAACGCTGTTGGGGACATTTCATTAATGTTGACTATAAATCAAAAACTAAGCATTTTTCAGCTGAAATAATGAATGTAGTCCTCTTAATTCTTGCTTCTAAAGCATACGCAAGCAGAAATTTCAATGTACAATGATGTTTTTAAAAAAACAGTCAAAATGTGCTCCACTCAGGCTGAAAACGCTGTTGGGGACATTTCATTAATGTTGACTATAAATCATAAACTAAGCATTTTTCAGCTGAAATAATGAATGTAGTCCTCTTAATTCTTGCTTCTAAAGCATACGCAAGCAGAAATTTCAATGTACAATGATGTTTTTAAAAAAACAGTCAAAATGTGCTCCACTCGGGCTGAAAACGCTTGTTTGGGACATTACATTAATGTTGACTATAAATCATAAACTAAGCATTTTTCAGCTGAAATAATGAATGTAGTCCTCTTAATTCTTGCTTCTACAGCATACGCAAGCAGAAATTTCAATGTACAGTGATGTTTTTAAAAAAACGGTCAAAATGTGCTCCACTCGGGCTGAAAACGCTTGTTTGGAACATTTCATTAATGTTGACTATAAATCATAAACTAAGCATTTTTCAGCTGAAATAATGAATGTAGTCCTCTTAATTCTTGCTTCTAAAGCATACGCAAGCAGAAATTTCAATGTACAATGATGTTTTCAAAAAAACAGTCAAAATGTGCTCCACTCGGGCTGAAAACGCTTGTTTGGGACATTACATTAATGTTGACTATAAATCATAAACTAAGCATTTTTCAGCTGAAATAATGAATGTAGTCCTCTTAATTCTTGCTTCTAAAGCATACGCAAGCAGAAATTTCAATGTACAATGATGTTTTCAAAAAAACAGTCAAAATGTGCTCCACTCGGGCTGAAAACGCTTGTTTGGGACATTACATTAATGTTGACTATAAATCATAAACTAAGCATTTTTCAGCTGAAATAATGAATTTAGTCCTCTTAATTCTTGCTTCTAAAGCAGACGCAAGCAGAAATTTCAATGTACAATGATGTTTTTAAAAAAACGGTCAAAATGTGCTCCACTCGGGCTGAAAACGCTTGTTTGGAACATTTCATTAATGTTGACTATAAATCATAAACTAAGCATTTTTCAGCTGAAATAATGAATGTAGTCCTCTTAATTCTTGCTTCTAAAGCATACGCAAGCAGAAATTTCAATGTACAATGATGTTTTTAAAAAAAACAGTCAAAATGTGCTCCACTCGGGCTGAAAACGCTGTTGGGGACATTTCATTAATGTTGACTATAAATCAAAAACTAAGCATTTTTCAGCTGAAATAATGAATGTAGTCCTCTTAATTCTTGCTTCTAAAGCATACGCAAGCAGAAATTTCAATGTACAATGATGTTTTTAAAAAAACAGTCAAAATGTGCTCCACTCAGGCTGAAAACGCTGTTGGGGACATTTCATTAATGTTGACTATAAATCATAAACTAAGCATTTTTCAGCTGAAATAATGAATGTAGTCCTCTTAATTCTTGCTTCTAAAGCATACGCAAGCAGAAATTTCAATGTACAATGATGTTTTTAAAAAAACAGTCAAAATGTGCTCCACTCGGGCTGAAAACGCTTGTTTGGGACATTACATTAATGTTGACTATAAATCATAAACTAAGCATTTTTCAGCTGAAATAATGAATGTAGTCCTCTTAATTCTTGCTTCTACAGCATACGCAAGCAGAAATTTCAATGTACAGTGATGTTTTTAAAAAAACGGTCAAAATGTGCTCCACTCGGGCTGAAAACGCTTGTTTGGAACATTTCATTAATGTTGACTATAAATCATAAACTAAGCATTTTTCAGCTGAAATAATGAATGTAGTCCTCTTAATTCTTGCTTCTAAAGCATACGCAAGCAGAAATTTCAATGTACAATGATGTTTTCAAAAAAACAGTCAAAATGTGCTCCACTCGGGCTGAAAACGCTTTTTTGGGACATTACATTAATGTTGACTATAAATCATAAACTAAGCATTTTTCAGCTGAAATAATGAATGTAGTCCTCTTAATTCTTGCTTCTCAAGCATACGCAAACAGAAATTTCAATGTACAATGATGTTTTTAAAAAAACGGTCAAAATGTGCTCCACTCGGGCTGAAAACGCTTGTTTGGAACATTTCATTAATGTTGACTATAAATCATAAACTAAGCATTTTTCAGCTGAAATAATGAATGTAGTCCTCTTGATTCTTGCTTCTAAAGCATACGCAAGCAGAAATTTCAATGTACAATGATGTTTTCAAAAAAACTGTCAAAATGTGCTCCACTCGGGCTGAAAACGCTTGTTTGGGACATTACATTAATGTTGACTATAAATCATAAACTAAGCATTTTTCAGCTGAAATAATGAATGTAGTCCTCTTAATTCTTGCTTCTAAAGCATACGCAAACAGAAATTTCAATGTACAATGATGTTTTTAAAAAAACGGTCAAAATGTGCTCCACTCGGGCTGAAAACGCTTGTTTGGGACATTACATTAATGTTGACTATAAATCATAAACTAAGCATTTTTCAGCTGAAATAATGAATGTAGTCCTCTTAATTCTTGCTTCTAAAGCATACGCAAACAGAAATTTCAATGTACAATGATGTTTTTAAAAAAACGGTCAAAATGTGCTCCACTCGGGCTGAAAACGCTGTTGGGGACATTTCATTAATGTTGACTATAAATCAAAAACTAAGCATTTTTCAGCTGAAATAATGAATGTAGTCCTCTTAATTCTTGCTTCTAAAGCATACGCAAGCAGAAATTTCAATGTACAATGATGTTTTTAAAAAAACAGTCAAAATGTGCTCCACTCAGGCTGAAAACGCTGTTGGGGACATTTCATTAATGTTGACTATAAATCATAAACTAAGCATTTTTCAGCTGAAATAATGAATGTAGTCCTCTTAATTCTTGCTTCTAAAGCATACGCAAGCAGAAATTTCAATGTACAATGATGTTTTTAAAAAAACAGTCAAAATGTGCTCCACTCGGGCTGAAAACGCTTGTTTGGGACATTACATTAATGTTGACTATAAATCATAAACTAAGCATTTTTCAGCTGAAATAATGAATGTAGTCCTCTTAATTCTTGCTTCTACAGCATACGCAAGCAGAAATTTCAATGTACAGTGATGTTTTTAAAAAAACGGTCAAAATGTGCTCCACTCGGGCTGAAAACGCTTGTTTGGAACATTTCATTAATGTTGACTATAAATCATAAACTAAGCATTTTTCAGCTGAAATAATGAATGTAGTCCTCTTAATTCTTGCTTCTAAAGCATACGCAAGCAGAAATTTCAATGTACAATGATGTTTTCAAAAAAACAGTCAAAATGTGCTCCACTCGGGCTGAAAACGCTTGTTTGGGACATTACATTAATGTTGACTATAAATCATAAACTAAGCATTTTTCAGCTGAAATAATGAATGTAGTCCTCTTAATTCTTGCTTCTAAAGCATACGCAAGCAGAAATTTCAATGTACAATGATGTTTTCAAAAAAACAGTCAAAATGTGCTCCACTCGGGCTGAAAACGCTTGTTTGGGACATTACATTAATGTTGACTATAAATCATAAACTAAGCATTTTTCAGCTGAAATAATGAATTTAGTCCTCTTAATTCTTGCTTCTAAAGCAGACGCAAGCAGAAATTTCAATGTACAATGATGTTTTTAAAAAAACGGTCAAAATGTGCTCCACTCGGGCTGAAAACGCTTGTTTGGAACATTTCATTAATGTTGACTATAAATCATAAACTAAGCATTTTTCAGCTGAAATAATGAATGTAGTCCTCTTAATTCTTGCTTCTAAAGCATACGCAAGCAGAAATTTCAATGTACAATGATGTTTTTAAAAAAAACAGTCAAAATGTGCTCCACTCGGGCTGAAAACGCTGTTGGGGACATTTCATTAATGTTGACTATAAATCAAAAACTAAGCATTTTTCAGCTGAAATAATGAATGTAGTCCTCTTAATTCTTGCTTCTAAAGCATACGCAAGCAGAAATTTCAATGTACAATGATGTTTTTAAAAAAACAGTCAAAATGTGCTCCACTCAGGCTGAAAACGCTGTTGGGGACATTTCATTAATGTTGACTATAAATCATAAACTAAGCATTTTTCAGCTGAAATAATGAATGTAGTCCTCTTAATTCTTGCTTCTAAAGCATACGCAAGCAGAAATTTCAATGTACAATGATGTTTTTAAAAAAACAGTCAAAATGTGCTCCACTCAGGCTGAAAACGCTGTTGGGGACATTTCATTAATGTTGACTATAAATCATAAACTAAGCATTTTTCAGCTGAAATAATGAATGTAGTCCTCTTAATTCTTGCTTCTAAAGCATACGCAAGCAGAAATTTCAATGTACAATGATGTTTTTAAAAAAACAGTCAAAATGTGCTCCACTCGGGCTGAAAACGCTTGTTTGGGACATTACATTAATGTTGACTATAAATCATAAACTAAGCATTTTTCAGCTGAAATAATGAATGTAGTCCTCTTAATTCTTGCTTCTAAAGCAGACGCAAGCAGAAATTTCAATGTACAATGATGTTTTTAAAAAAATGGTCAAAATGTGCTCCACTCGGGCTGAAAACGCTTGTTTGGAACATTTCATTAATGTTGACTATAAATCATAAACTAAGCATTTTTCAGCTGAAATAATGAATGTAGTCCTCTTAATTCTTGCTTCTAAAGCATACGCAAGCAGAAATTTCAATGTACAATGATGTTTTTAAAAAAACAGTCAAAATGTGCTCCACTCAGGCTGAAAACGCTGTTGGGGACATTTCATTAATGTTGACTATAAATCATAAACTAAGCATTTTTCAGCTGAAATAATGAATGTAGTCCTCTTAATTCTTGCTTCTAAAGCATACGCAAGCAGAAATTTCAATGTACAATGATGTTTTTAAAAAAACAGTCAAAATGTGCTCCACTCGGGCTGAAAACGCTTGTTTGGGACATTACATTAATGTTGACTATAAATCATAAACTAAGCATTTTTCAGCTGAAATAATGAATGTAGTCCTCTTAATTCTTGCTTCTACAGCATACGCAAGCAGAAATTTCAATGTACAGTGATGTTTTTAAAAAAACGGTCAAAATGTGCTCCACTCGGGCTGAAAACGCTTGTTTGGAACATTTCATTAATGTTGACTATAAATCATAAACTAAGCATTTTTCAGCTGAAATAATGAATGTAGTCCTCTTAATTCTTGCTTCTAAAGCATACGCAAGCAGAAATTTCAATGTACAATGATGTTTTCAAAAAAACGGTCAAAATGTGCTCCACTCGGGCTGAAAACGCTTGTTTGGGACATTACATTAATGTTGACTATAAATCATAAACTAAGCATTTTTCAGCTGAAATAATGAATGTAGTCCTCTTAATTCTTGCTTCTCAAGCATACGCAAACAGAAATTTCAATGTACAATGATGTTTTTAAAAAAACGGTCAAAATGTGCTCCACTCGGGCTGAAAACGCTTGTTTGGAACATTTCATTAATGTTGACTATAAATCATAAACTAAGCATTTTTCAGCTGAAATAATGAATGTAGTCCTCTTGATTCTTGCTTCTAAAGCATACGCAAGCAGAAATTTCAATGTACAATGATGTTTTCAAAAAAACTGTCAAAATGTGCTCCACTCGGGCTGAAAACGCTTGTTTGGAACATTTCATTAATGTTGACTATAAATCATAAACTAAGCATTTTTCAGCTGAAATAATGAATGTAGTCCTCTTAATTCTTGCTTCTAAAGCATACGCAAGCAGAAATTTCAATGTACAATGATGTTTTCAAAAAAACAGTCAAAATGTGCTCCACTCGGGCTGAAAACGCTTGTTTGGGACATTACATTAATGTTGACTATAAATCATAAACTAAGCATTTTTCAGCTGAAATAATGAATGTAGTCCTCTTAATTCTTGCTTCTAAAGCATACGCAAGCAGAAATTTCAATGTACAATGTTGTTTTCAAAAAAACAGTCAAAATGTGCTCCACTCGGGCTGAAAACGCTTGTTTGGGACATTACATTAATGTTGACTATAAATCATAAACTAAGCATTTTTCAGCTGAAATAATGAATTTAGTCCTCTTAATTCTTGCTTCTAAAGCAGACGCAAGCAGAAATTTCAATGTACAATGATGTTTTTAAAAAAACGGTCAAAATGTGCTCCACTCGGGCTGAAAACGCTTGTTTGGAACATTTCATTAATGTTGACTATAAATCATAAACTAAGCATTTTTCAGCTGAAATAATGAATGTAGTCCTCTTAATTCTTGCTTCTAAAGCATACGCAAGCAGAAATTTCAATGTACAATGATGTTTTTAAAAAAAACAGTCAAAATGTGCTCCACTCGGGCTGAAAACGCTGTTGGGGACATTTCATTAATGTTGACTATAAATCAAAAACTAAGCATTTTTCAGCTGAAATAATGAATGTAGTCCTCTTAATTCTTGCTTCTAAAGCATACGCAAGCAGAAATTTCAATGTACAATGATGTTTTTAAAAAAACAGTCAAAATGTGCTCCACTCAGGCTGAAAACGCTGTTGGGGACATTTCATTAATGTTGACTATAAATCATAAACTAAGCATTTTTCAGCTGAAATAATGAATGTAGTCCTCTTAATTCTTGCTTCTAAAGCATACGCAAGCAGAAATTTCAATGTACAATGATGTTTTTAAAAAAACAGTCAAAATGTGCTCCACTCAGGCTGAAAACGCTGTTGGGGACATTTCATTAATGTTGACTATAAATCATAAACTAAGCATTTTTCAGCTGAAATAATGAATGTAGTCCTCTTAATTCTTGCTTCTAAAGCATACGCAAGCAGAAATTTCAATGTACAATGATGTTTTTAAAAAAACAGTCAAAATGTGCTCCACTCGGGCTGAAAACGCTTGTTTGGGACATTACATTAATGTTGACTATAAATCATAAACTAAGCATTTTTCAGCTGAAATAATGAATGTAGTCCTCTTAATTCTTGCTTCTAAAGCAGACGCAAGCAGAAATTTCAATGTACAATGATGTTTTTAAAAAAATGGTCAAAATGTGCTCCACTCGGGCTGAAAACGCTTGTTTGGAACATTTCATTAATGTTGACTATAAATCATAAACTAAGCATTTTTCAGCTGAAATAATGAATGTAGTCCTCTTAATTCTTGCTTCTAAAGCATACGCAAGCAGAAATTTCAATGTACAATGATGTTTTTAAAAAAACAGTCAAAATGTGCTCCACTCAGGCTGAAAACGCTGTTGGGGACATTTCATTAATGTTGACTATAAATCATAAACTAAGCATTTTTCAGCTGAAATAATGAATGTAGTCCTCTTAATTCTTGCTTCTAAAGCATACGCAAGCAGAAATTTATATGTACAATGATGTTTTTAAAAAAACAGTCAAAATGTGCTCCACTCGGGCTGAAAACGCTTGTTTGGGACATTACATTAATGTTGACTATAAATCATAAACTAAGCATTTTTCAGCTGAAATAATGAATGTAGTCCTCTTAATTCTTGCTTCTACAGCATACGCAAGCAGAAATTTCAATGTACAGTGATGTTTTTAAAAAAACGGTCAAAATGTGCTCCACTCGGGCTGAAAACGCTTGTTTGGGACATTACATTAATGTTGACTATAAATCATAAACTAAGCATTTTTCAGCTGAAATAATGAATGTAGTCCTCTTAATTCTTGCTTCTCAAGCATACGCAAACAGAAATTTCAATGTACAATGATGTTTTTAAAAAAACGGTCAAAATGTGCTCCACTCGGGCTGAAAACGCTTGTTTGGGACATTACATTAATGTTGACTATAAATCATAAACTAAGCATTTTTCAGCTGAAATAATGAATGTAGTCCTCTTAATTCTTGCTTCTACAGCAAACGCAAGCAGAAATTTCAATGTACAGTGATGTTTTTAAAAAAACGGTCAAAATGTGCTCCACTCGGGCTGAAAACGCTTGTTTGGAACATTTCATTAATGTTGACTATAAATCATAAACTAAGCATTTTTCAGCTGAAATAATGAATGTAGTCCTCTTAATTCTTGCTTCTAAAGCATACGCAAGCAGAAATTTCAATGTACAATGATGTTTTCAAAAAAACGGTCAAAATGTGCTCCACTCGGGCTGAAAACGCTTGTTTGGGACATTACATTAATGTTGACTATAAATCATAAACTAAGCATTTTTCAGCTGAAATAATGAATGTAGTCCTCTTAATTCTTGCTTCTCAAGCATACGCAAACAGAAATTTCAATGTACAATGATGTTTTTAAAAAAACGGTCAAAATGTGCTCCACTCGGGCTGAAAACGCTTGTTTGGAACATTTCATTAATGTTGACTATAAATCATAAACTAAGCATTTTTCAGCTGAAATAATGAATGTAGTCCTCTTGATTCTTGCTTCTAAAGCATACGCAAGCAGAAATTTCAATGTACAATGATGTTTTCAAAAAAACTGTCAAAATGTGCTCCACTCGGGCTGAAAACGCTTGTTTGGGACATTACATTAATGTTGACTATAAATCATAAACTAAGCATTTTTCAGCTGAAATAATGAATGTAGTCCTCTTAATTCTTGCTTCTAAAGCATACGCAAACAGAAATTTCAATGTACAGTGATGTTTTTAAAAAAACGGTCAAAATGTGCTCCACTCGGGCTGAAAACGCTTGTTTGGAACATTTCATTAATGTTGACTATAAATCATAAACTAAGCATTTTTCAGCTGAAATAATGAATGTAGTCCTCTTAATTCTTGCTTCTAAAGCATACGCAAGCAGAAATTTCAATGTACAATGATGTTTTCAAAAAAACAGTCAAAATGTGCTCCACTCGGGCTGAAAACGCTTGTTTGGGACATTACATTAATGTTGACTATAAATCATAAACTAAGCATTTTTCAGCTGAAATAATGAATGTAGTCCTCTTAATTCTTGCTTCTAAAGCATACGCAAGCAGAAATTTCAATGTACAATGATGTTTTCAAAAAAACAGTCAAAATGTGCTCCACTCGGGCTGAAAACGCTTGTTTGGGACATTACATTAATGTTGACTATAAATCATAAACTAAGCATTTTTCAGCTGAAATAATGAATTTAGTCCTCTTAATTCTTGCTTCTAAAGCAGACGCAAGCAGAAATTTCAATGTACAATGATGTTTTTAAAAAAACGGTCAAAATGTGCTCCACTCGGGCTGAAAACGCTTGTTTGGAACATTTCATTAATGTTGACTATAAATCATAAACTAAGCATTTTTCAGCTGAAATAATGAATGTAGTCCTCTTAATTCTTGCTTCTAAAGCATACGCAAGCAGAAATTTCAATGTACAATGATGTTTTTAAAAAAAACAGTCAAAATGTGCTCCACTCGGGCTGAAAACGCTGTTGGGGACATTTCATTAATGTTGACTATAAATCAAAAACTAAGCATTTTTCAGCTGAAATAATGAATGTAGTCCTCTTAATTCTTGCTTCTAAAGCATACGCAAGCAGAAATTTCAATGTACAATGATGTTTTTAAAAAAACAGTCAAAATGTGCTCCACTCAGGCTGAAAACGCTGTTGGGGACATTTCATTAATGTTGACTATAAATCATAAACTAAGCATTTTTCAGCTGAAATAATGAATGTAGTCCTCTTAATTCTTGCTTCTAAAGCATACGCAAGCAGAAATTTCAATGTACAATGATGTTTTTAAAAAAACAGTCAAAATGTGCTCCACTCAGGCTGAAAACGCTGTTGGGGACATTTCATTAATGTTGACTATAAATCATAAACTAAGCATTTTTCAGCTGAAATAATGAATGTAGTCCTCTTAATTCTTGCTTCTAAAGCATACGCAAGCAGAAATTTCAATGTACAATGATGTTTTTAAAAAAACAGTCAAAATGTGCTCCACTCGGGCTGAAAACGCTTGTTTGGGACATTACATTAATGTTGACTATAAATCATAAACTAAGCATTTTTCAGCTGAAATAATGAATGTAGTCCTCTTAATTCTTGCTTCTACAGCAAACGCAAGCAGAAATTTCAATGTACAGTGATGTTTTTAAAAAAACGGTCAAAATGTGCTCCACTCGGGCTGAAAACGCTTGTTTGGAACATTTCATTAATGTTGACTATAAATCATAAACTAAGCATTTTTCAGCTGAAATAATGAATGTAGTCCTCTTAATTCTTGCTTCTAAAGCATACGCAAGCAGAAATTTCAATGTACAATGATGTTTTCAAAAAAACGGTCAAAATGTGCTCCACTCGGGCTGAAAACGCTTGTTTGGGACATTACATTAATGTTGACTATAAATCATAAACTAAGCATTTTTCAGCTGAAATAATGAATGTAGTCCTCTTAATTCTTGCTTCTCAAGCATACGCAAACAGAAATTTCAATGTACAATGATGTTTTTAAAAAAACGGTCAAAATGTGCTCCACTCGGGCTGAAAACGCTTGTTTGGAACATTTCATTAATGTTGACTATAAATCATAAACTAAGCATTTTTCAGCTGAAATAATGAATGTAGTCCTCTTAATTCTTGCTTCTAAAGCATACGCAAGCAGAAATTTCAATGTACAATGATGTTTTCAAAAAAACTGTCAAAATGTGCTCCACTCGGGCTGAAAACGCTTGTTTGGGACATTACATTAATGTTGACTATAAATCATAAACTAAGCATTTTTCAGCTGAAATAATGAATGTAGTCCTCTTAATTCTTGCTTCTAAAGCATACGCAAACAGAAATTTCAATGTACAGTGATGTTTTTAAAAAAACGGTCAAAATGTGCTCCACTCGGGCTGAAAACGCTTGTTTGGAACATTTCATTAATGTTGACTATAAATCATAAACTAAGCATTTTTCAGCTGAAATAATGAATGTAGTCCTCTTAATTCTTGCTTCTAAAGCATACGCAAGCAGAAATTTCAATGTACAATGATGTTTTCAAAAAAACAGTCAAAATGTGCTCCACTCGGGCTGAAAACGCTTGTTTGGGACATTACATTAATGTTGACTATAAATCATAAACTAAGCATTTTTCAGCTGAAATAATGAATGTAGTCCTCTTAATTCTTGCTTCTAAAGCATACGCAAGCAGAAATTTCAATGTACAATGATGTTTTCAAAAAAACAGTCAAAATGTGCTCCACTCGGGCTGAAAACGCTTGTTTGGGACATTACATTAATGTTGACTATAAATCATAAACTAAGCATTTTTCAGCTGAAATAATGAATTTAGTCCTCTTAATTCTTGCTTCTAAAGCAGACGCAAGCAGAAATTTCAATGTACAATGATGTTTTTAAAAAAACGGTCAAAATGTGCTCCACTCGGGCTGAAAACGCTTGTTTGGAACATTTCATTAATGTTGACTATAAATCATAAACTAAGCATTTTTCAGCTGAAATAATGAATGTAGTCCTCTTAATTCTTGCTTCTAAAGCATACGCAAGCAGAAATTTCAATGTACAATGATGTTTTTAAAAAAACGGTCAAAATGTGCTCCACTCGGGCTGAAAACGCTTGTTTGGAACATTTCATTAATGTTGACTATAAATCATAAACTAAGCATTTTTCAGCTGAAATAATGAATGTAGTCCTCTTAATTCTTGCTTCTAAAGCATACGCAAACAGAAATTTCAATGTACAATGATGTTTTTAAAAAAACGGTCAAAATGTGCTCCACTCGGGCTGAAAACGCTTGTTTGGGACATTTCATTAATGTTGACTATAAATCATAAACTAAGCATTTTTCAGCTGAAATAATGAATGTAGTCCTCTTAATTCTTGCTTCTAAAGCATACGCAAGCAGAAATTTCAATGTACAATGATGTTTTTAAAAAAACAGTCAAAATGTGCTCCACTCGGGCTGAAAACGCTTGTTTGGGACATTACATTAATGTTGACTATAAATCATAAACTAAGCATTTTTCAGCTGAAATAATGAATGTAGTCCTCTTAATTCTTGCTTCTAAAGCAGACGCAAGCAGAAATTTCAATGTACAATGATGTTTTTAAAAAAATGGTCAAAATGTGCTCCACTCGGGCTGAAAACGCTTGTTTGGAACATTTCATTAATGTTGACTATAAATCATAAACTAAGCATTTTTCAGCTGAAATAATGAATGTAGTCCTCTTAATTCTTGCTTCTAAAGCATACGCAAGCAGAAATTTCAATGTACAATGATGTTTTTAAAAAAACAGTCAAAATGTGCTCCACTCAGGCTGAAAACGCTGTTGGGGACATTTCATTAATGTTGACTATAAATCATAAACTAAGCATTTTTCAGCTGAAATAATGAATGTAGTCCTCTTAATTCTTGCTTCTAAAGCATACGCAAGCAGAAATTTCAATGTACAATGATGTTTTTAAAAAAACAGTCAAAATGTGCTCCACTCGGGCTGAAAACGCTTGTTTGGGACATTACATTAATGTTGACTATAAATCATAAACTAAGCATTTTTCAGCTGAAATAATGAATGTAGTCCTCTTAATTCTTGCTTCTACAGCATACGCAAGCAGAAATTTCAATGTACAGTGATGTTTTTAAAAAAACGGTCAAAATGTGCTCCACTCGGGCTGAAAACGCTTGTTTGGGACATTACATTAATGTTGACTATAAATCATAAACTAAGCATTTTTCAGCTGAAATAATGAATGTAGTCCTCTTAATTCTTGCTTCTCAAGCATACGCAAACAGAAATTTCAATGTACAATGATGTTTTTAAAAAAACGGTCAAAATGTGCTCCACTCGGGCTGAAAACGCTTGTTTGGAACATTTCATTAATGTTGACTATAAATCATAAACTAAGCATTTTTCAGCTGAAATAATGAATGTAGTCCTCTTGATTCTTGCTTCTAAAGCATACGCAAGCAGAAATTTCAATGTACAATGATGTTTTCAAAAAAACTGTCAAAATGTGCTCCACTCGGGCGGAAAACGCTTGTTTGGGACATTACATTAATGTTGACTATAAATCATAAACTAAGCATTTTTCAGCTGAAATAATGAATGTAGTCCTCTTAATTCTTGCTTCTAAAGCATACGCAAACAGAAATTTCAATGTACAATGATGTTTTTAAAAAAACGGTCAAAATGTGCTCCACTCGGGCTGAAAACGCTTGTTTGGGACATTACATTAATGTTGACTATAAATCATAAACTAAGCATTTTTCAGCTGAAATAATGAATGTAGTCCTCTTAATTCTTGCTTCTAAAGCATACGCAAACAGAAATTTCAATGTACAATGATGTTTTTAAAAAAACGGTCAAAATGTGCTCCACTCGGGCTGAAAACGCTGTTGGGGACATTTCATTAATGTTGACTATAAATCAAAAACTAAGCATTTTTCAGCTGAAATAATGAATGTAGTCCTCTTAATTCTTGCTTCTAAAGCATACGCAAGCAGAAATTTCAATGTACAATGATGTTTTTAAAAAAACAGTCAAAATGTGCTCCACTCAGGCTGAAAACGCTGTTGGGGACATTTCATTAATGTTGACTATAAATCATAAACTAAGCATTTTTCAGCTGAAATAATGAATGTAGTCCTCTTAATTCTTGCTTCTAAAGCATACGCAAGCAGAAATTTCAATGTACAATGATGTTTTTAAAAAAACAGTCAAAATGTGCTCCACTCGGGCTGAAAACGCTTGTTTGGGACATTACATTAATGTTGACTATAAATCATAAACTAAGCATTTTTCAGCTGAAATAATGAATGTAGTCCTCTTAATTCTTGCTTCTACAGCATACGCAAGCAGAAATTTCAATGTACAGTGATGTTTTTAAAAAAACGGTCAAAATGTGCTCCACTCGGGCTGAAAACGCTTGTTTGGAACATTTCATTAATGTTGACTATAAATCATAAACTAAGCATTTTTCAGCTGAAATAATGAATGTAGTCCTCTTAATTCTTGCTTCTAAAGCATACGCAAGCAGAAATTTCAATGTACAATGATGTTTTCAAAAAAACAGTCAAAATGTGCTCCACTCGGGCTGAAAACGCTTGTTTGGGACATTACATTAATGTTGACTATAAATCATAAACTAAGCATTTTTCAGCTGAAATAATGAATGTAGTCCTCTTAATTCTTGCTTCTAAAGCATACGCAAGCAGAAATTTCAATGTACAATGATGTTTTCAAAAAAACAGTCAAAATGTGCTCCACTCGGGCTGAAAACGCTTGTTTGGGACATTACATTAATGTTGACTATAAATCATAAACTAAGCATTTTTCAGCTGAAATAATGAATTTAGTCCTCTTAATTCTTGCTTCTAAAGCAGACGCAAGCAGAAATTTCAATGTACAATGATGTTTTTAAAAAAAACGGTCAAAATGTGCTCCACTCGGGCTGAAAACGCTTGTTTGGAACATTTCATTAATGTTGACTATAAATCATAAACTAAGCATTTTTCAGCTGAAATAATGAATGTAGTCCTCTTAATTCTTGCTTCTAAAGCATACGCAAGCAGAAATTTCAATGTACAATGATGTTTTCAAAAAAACAGTCAAAATGTGCTCCACTCGGGCTGAAAACGCTTGTTTGGGACATTACATTAATGTTGACTATAAATCATAAACTAAGCATTTTTCAGCTGAAATAATGAATTTAGTCCTCTTAATTCTTGCTTCTAAAGCAGACGCAAGCAGAAATTTCAATGTACAATGATGTTTTTAAAAAAACGGTCAAAATGTGCTCCACTCGGGCTGAAAACGCTTGTTTGGAACATTTCATTAATGTTGACTATAAATCATAAACTAAGCATTTTTCAGCTGAAATAATGAATGTAGTCCTCTTAATTCTTGCTTCTAAAGCATACGCAAGCAGAAATTTCAATGTACAATGATGTTTTTAAAAAAAACAGTCAAAATGTGCTCCACTCGGGCTGAAAACGCTTGTTTGGGACATTACATTAATGTTGACTATAAATCATAAACTAAGCATTTTTCAGCTGAAATAATGAATGTAGTCCTCTTAATTCTTGCTTCTAAAGCATACGCAAGCAGAAATTTCAATGTACAATGATGTTTTCAAAAAAACAGTCAAAATGTGCTCCACTCGGGCTGAAAACGCTTGTTTGGGACATTACATTAATGTTGACTATAAATCATAAACTAAGCATTTTTCAGCTGAAATAATGAATTTAGTCCTCTTAATTCTTGCTTCTAAAGCAGACGCAAGCAGAAATTTCAATGTACAATGATGTTTTTAAAAAAACGGTCAAAATGTGCTCCACTCGGGCTGAAAACGCTTGTTTGGAACATTTCATTAATGTTGACTATAAATCATAAACTAAGCATTTTTCAGCTGAAATAATGAATGTAGTCCTCTTAATTCTTGCTTCTAAAGCATACGCAAGCAGAAATTTCAATGTACAATGATGTTTTTAAAAAAAACAGTCAAAATGTGCTCCACTCGGGCTGAAAACGCTGTTGGGGACATTTCATTAATGTTGACTATAAATCAAAAACTAAGCATTTTTCAGCTGAAATAATGAATGTAGTCCTCTTAATTCTTGCTTCTAAAGCATACGCAAGCAGAAATTTCAATGTACAATGATGTTTTTAAAAAAACAGTCAAAATGTGCTCCACTCAGGCTGAAAACGCTGTTGGGGACATTTCATTAATGTTGACTATAAATCATAAACTAAGCATTTTTCAGCTGAAATAATGAATGTAGTCCTCTTAATTCTTGCTTCTAAAGCATACGCAAGCAGAAATTTCAATGTACAATGATGTTTTTAAAAAAACAGTCAAAATGTGCTCCACTCAGGCTGAAAACGCTGTTGGGGACATTTCATTAATGTTGACTATAAATCATAAACTAAGCATTTTTCAGCTGAAATAATGAATGTAGTCCTCTTAATTCTTGCTTCTAAAGCATACGCAAGCAGAAATTTCAATGTACAATGATGTTTTTAAAAAAACAGTCAAAATGTGCTCCACTCGGGCTGAAAACGCTTGTTTGGGACATTACATTAATGTTGACTATAAATCATAAACTAAGCATTTTTCAGCTGAAATAATGAATGTAGTCCTCTTAATTCTTGCTTCTACAGCAAACGCAAGCAGAAATTTCAATGTACAGTGATGTTTTTAAAAAAACGGTCAAAATGTGCTCCACTCGGGCTGAAAACGCTTGTTTGGAACATTTCATTAATGTTGACTATAAATCATAAACTAAGCATTTTTCAGCTGAAATAATGAATGTAGTCCTCTTAATTCTTGCTTCTAAAGCATACGCAAGCAGAAATTTCAATGTACAATGATGTTTTCAAAAAAACGGTCAAAATGTGCTCCACTCGGGCTGAAAACGCTTGTTTGGGACATTACATTAATGTTGACTATAAATCATAAACTAAGCATTTTTCAGCTGAAATAATGAATGTAGTCCTCTTAATTCTTGCTTCTCAAGCATACGCAAACAGAAATTTCAATGTACAATGATGTTTTTAAAAAAACGGTCAAAATGTGCTCCACTCGGGCTGAAAACGCTTGTTTGGAACATTTCATTAATGTTGACTATAAATCATAAACTAAGCATTTTTCAGCTGAAATAATGAATGTAGTCCTCTTAATTCTTGCTTCTAAAGCATACGCAAGCAGAAATTTCAATGTACAATGATGTTTTCAAAAAAACTGTCAAAATGTGCTCCACTCGGGCTGAAAACGCTTGTTTGGGACATTACATTAATGTTGACTATAAATCATAAACTAAGCATTTTTCAGCTGAAATAATGAATGTAGTCCTCTTAATTCTTGCTTCTAAAGCATACGCAAACAGAAATTTCAATGTACAGTGATGTTTTTAAAAAAACGGTCAAAATGTGCTCCACTCGGGCTGAAAACGCTTGTTTGGAACATTTCATTAATGTTGACTATAAATCATAAACTAAGCATTTTTCAGCTGAAATAATGAATGTAGTCCTCTTAATTCTTGCTTCTAAAGCATACGCAAGCAGAAATTTCAATGTACAATGATGTTTTCAAAAAAACAGTCAAAATGTGCTCCACTCGGGCTGAAAACGCTTGTTTGGGACATTACATTAATGTTGACTATAAATCATAAACTAAGCATTTTTCAGCTGAAATAATGAATGTAGTCCTCTTAATTCTTGCTTCTAAAGCATACGCAAGCAGAAATTTCAATGTACAATGATGTTTTCAAAAAAACAGTCAAAATGTGCTCCACTCGGGCTGAAAACGCTTGTTTGGGACATTACATTAATGTTGACTATAAATCATAAACTAAGCATTTTTCAGCTGAAATAATGAATTTAGTCCTCTTAATTCTTGCTTCTAAAGCAGACGCAAGCAGAAATTTCAATGTACAATGATGTTTTTAAAAAAACGGTCAAAATGTGCTCCACTCGGGCTGAAAACGCTTGTTTGGAACATTTCATTAATGTTGACTATAAATCATAAACTAAGCATTTTTCAGCTGAAATAATGAATGTAGTCCTCTTAATTCTTGCTTCTAAAGCATACGCAAGCAGAAATTTCAATGTACAATGATGTTTTTAAAAAAACGGTCAAAATGTGCTCCACTCGGGCTGAAAACGCTTGTCATTTCATTAATGTTGACTATAAATCATAAACTAAGCATTTTTCAGCTGAAATAATGAATGTAGTCCTCTTAATTCTTGCTTCTAAAGCATACGCAAACAGAAATTTCAATGTACAATGATGTTTTTAAAAAAACGGTCAAAATGTGCTCCACTCGGGCTGAAAACGCTTGTTTGGGACATTTCATTAATGTTGACTATAAATCATAAACTAAGCATTTTTCAGCTGAAATAATGAATGTAGTCCTCTTAATTCTTGCTTCTAAAGCATACGCAAGCAGAAATTTCAATGTACAATGATGTTTTTAAAAAAACAGTCAAAATGTGCTCCACTCGGGCTGAAAACGCTTGTTTGGGACATTACATTAATCTTGACTATAAATCATAAACTAAGCATTTTTCAGCTGAAATAATGAATGTAGTCCTCTTAATTCTTGCTTCTAAAGCAGACGCAAGCAGAAATTTCAATGTACAATGATGTTTTTAAAAAAATGGTCAAAATGTGCTCCACTCGGGCTGAAAACGCTTGTTTGGAACATTTCATTAATGTTGACTATAAATCATAAACTAAGCATTTTTCAGCTGAAATAATGAATGTAGTCCTCTTAATTCTTGCTTCTAAAGCATACGCAAGCAGAAATTTCAATGTACAATGATGTTTTTAAAAAAACAGTCAAAATGTGCTCCACTCAGGCTGAAAACGCTGTTGGGGACATTTCATTAATGTTGACTATAAATCATAAACTAAGCATTTTTCAGCTGAAATAATGAATGTAGTCCTCTTAATTCTTGCTTCTAAAGCATACGCAAGCAGAAATTTCAATGTACAATGATGTTTTTAAAAAAACAGTCAAAATGTGCTCCACTCGGGCTGAAAACGCTTGTTTGGGACATTACATTAATGTTGACTATAAATCATAAACTAAGCATTTTTCAGCTGAAATAATGAATGTAGTCCTCTTAATTCTTGCTTCTACAGCATACGCAAGCAGAAATTTCAATGTACAGTGATGTTTTTAAAAAAAACGGTCAAAATGTGCTCCACTCGGGCTGAAAACGCTTGTTTGGGACATTACATTAATGTTGACTATAAATCATAAACTAAGCATTTTTCAGCTGAAATAATGAATGTAGTCCTCTTAATTCTTGCTTCTCAAGCATACGCAAACAGAAATTTCAATGTACAATGATGTTTTTAAAAAAACGGTCAAAAAAAAATGTGCTCCACTCGGGCTGAAAACGCTTGTTTGGAACATTTCATTAATGTTGACTATAAATCATAAACTAAGCATTTTTCAGCTGAAATAATGAATGTAGTCCTCTTGATTCTTGCTTCTAAAGCATACGCAAGCAGAAATTTCAATGTACAATGATGTTTTCAAAAAAACTGTCAAAATGTGCTCCACTCGGGCGGAAAACGCTTGTTTGGGACATTACATTAATGTTGACTATAAATCATAAACTAAGCATTTTTCAGCTGAAATAATGAATGTAGTCCTCTTAATTCTTGCTTCTAAAGCATACGCAAACAGAAATTTCAATGTACAATGATGTTTTTAAAAAAACGGTCAAAATGTGCTCCACTCGGGCTGAAAACGCTTGTTTGGGACATTACATTAATGTTGACTATAAATCATAAACTAAGCATTTTTCAGCTGAAATAATGAATGTAGTCCTCTTAATTCTTGCTTCTAAAGCATACGCAAACAGAAATTTCAATGTACAATGATGTTTTTAAAAAAACGGTCAAAATGTGCTCCACTCGGGCTGAAAACGCTGTTGGGGACATTTCATTAATGTTGACTATAAATCAAAAACTAAGCATTTTTCAGCTGAAATAATGAATGTAGTCCTCTTAATTCTTGCTTCTAAAGCATACGCAAGCAGAAATTTCAATGTACAATGATGTTTTTAAAAAAACAGTCAAAATGTGCTCCACTCAGGCTGAAAACGCTGTTGGGGACATTTCATTAATGTTGACTATAAATCATAAACTAAGCATTTTTCAGCTGAAATAATGAATGTAGTCCTCTTAATTCTTGCTTCTAAAGCATACGCAAGCAGAAATTTCAATGTACAATGATGTTTTTAAAAAAACAGTCAAAATGTGCTCCACTCGGGCTGAAAACGCTTGTTTGGGACATTACATTAATGTTGACTATAAATCATAAACTAAGCATTTTTCAGCTGAAATAATGAATGTAGTCCTCTTAATTCTTGCTTCTACAGCATACGCAAGCAGAAATTTCAATGTACAGTGATGTTTTTAAAAAAACGGTCAAAATGTGCTCCACTCGGGCTGAAAACGCTTGTTTGGAACATTTCATTAATGTTGACTATAAATCATAAACTAAGCATTTTTCAGCTGAAATAATGAATGTAGTCCTCTTAATTCTTGCTTCTAAAGCATACGCAAGCAGAAATTTCAATGTACAATGATGTTTTCAAAAAAACAGTCAAAATGTGCTCCACTCGGGCTGAAAACGCTTGTTTGGGACATTACATTAATGTTGACTATAAATCATAAACTAAGCATTTTTCAGCTGAAATAATGAATGTAGTCCTCTTAATTCTTGCTTCTAAAGCATACGCAAGCAGAAATTTCAATGTACAATGATGTTTTCAAAAAAACAGTCAAAATGTGCTCCACTCGGGCTGAAAACGCTTGTTTGGGACATTACATTAATGTTGACTATAAATCATAAACTAAGCATTTTTCAGCTGAAATAATGAATTTAGTCCTCTTAATTCTTGCTTCTAAAGCAGACGCAAGCAGAAATTTCAATGTACAATGATGTTTTTAAAAAAAACGGTCAAAATGTGCTCCACTCGGGCTGAAAACGCTTGTTTGGAACATTTCATTAATGTTGACTATAAATCATAAACTAAGCATTTTTCAGCTGAAATAATGAATGTAGTCCTCTTAATTCTTGCTTCTAAAGCATACGCAAGCAGAAATTTCAATGTACAATGATGTTTTCAAAAAAACAGTCAAAATGTGCTCCACTCGGGCTGAAAACGCTTGTTTGGGACATTACATTAATGTTGACTATAAATCATAAACTAAGCATTTTTCAGCTGAAATAATGAATTTAGTCCTCTTAATTCTTGCTTCTAAAGCAGACGCAAGCAGAAATTTCAATGTACAATGATGTTTTTAAAAAAACGGTCAAAATGTGCTCCACTCGGGCTGAAAACGCTTGTTTGGAACATTTCATTAATGTTGACTATAAATCATAAACTAAGCATTTTTCAGCTGAAATAATGAATGTAGTCCTCTTAATTCTTGCTTCTAAAGCATACGCAAGCAGAAATTTCAATGTACAATGATG
This sequence comes from Hippichthys cyanospilos, assembly GCF_059441005.1. Lineage (NCBI taxonomy): Eukaryota > Metazoa > Chordata > Actinopteri > Syngnathiformes > Syngnathidae > Hippichthys > Hippichthys cyanospilos. The sequence goes on from NC_142376.1 coordinate 23,891,319, forward strand.
TTTTTAAAAAAAACAGTCAAAATGTGCTCCACTCGGGCTGAAAACGCTGTTGGGGACATTTCATTAATGTTGACTATAAATCAAAAACTAAGCATTTTTCAGCTGAAATAATGAATGTAGTCCTCTTAATTCTTGCTTCTAAAGCATACGCAAGCAGAAATTTCAATGTACAATGATGTTTTTAAAAAAACAGTCAAAATGTGCTCCACTCAGGCTGAAAACGCTGTTGGGGACATTTCATTAATGTTGACTATAAATCATAAACTAAGCATTTTTCAGCTGAAATAATGAATGTAGTCCTCTTAATTCTTGCTTCTAAAGCATACGCAAGCAGAAATTTCAATGTACAATGATGTTTTTAAAAAAACAGTCAAAATGTGCTCCACTCAGGCTGAAAACGCTGTTGGGGACATTTCATTAATGTTGACTATAAATCATAAACTAAGCATTTTTCAGCTGAAATAATGAATGTAGTCCTCTTAATTCTTGCTTCTAAAGCATACGCAAGCAGAAATTTCAATGTACAATGATGTTTTTAAAAAAACAGTCAAAATGTGCTCCACTCGGGCTGAAAACGCTTGTTTGGGACATTACATTAATGTTGACTATAAATCATAAACTAAGCATTTTTCAGCTGAAATAATGAATGTAGTCCTCTTAATTCTTGCTTCTACAGCAAACGCAAGCAGAAATTTCAATGTACAGTGATGTTTTTAAAAAAACGGTCAAAATGTGCTCCACTCGGGCTGAAAACGCTTGTTTGGAACATTTCATTAATGTTGACTATAAATCATAAACTAAGCATTTTTCAGCTGAAATAATGAATGTAGTCCTCTTAATTCTTGCTTCTAAAGCATACGCAAGCAGAAATTTCAATGTACAATGATGTTTTCAAAAAAACGGTCAAAATGTGCTCCACTCGGGCTGAAAACGCTTGTTTGGGACATTACATTAATGTTGACTATAAATCATAAACTAAGCATTTTTCAGCTGAAATAATGAATGTAGTCCTCTTAATTCTTGCTTCTCAAGCATACGCAAACAGAAATTTCAATGTACAATGATGTTTTTAAAAAAACGGTCAAAATGTGCTCCACTCGGGCTGAAAACGCTTGTTTGGAACATTTCATTAATGTTGACTATAAATCATAAACTAAGCATTTTTCAGCTGAAATAATGAATGTAGTCCTCTTAATTCTTGCTTCTAAAGCATACGCAAGCAGAAATTTCAATGTACAATGATGTTTTCAAAAAAACTGTCAAAATGTGCTCCACTCGGGCTGAAAACGCTTGTTTGGGACATTACATTAATGTTGACTATAAATCATAAACTAAGCATTTTTCAGCTGAAATAATGAATGTAGTCCTCTTAATTCTTGCTTCTAAAGCATACGCAAACAGAAATTTCAATGTACAGTGATGTTTTTAAAAAAACGGTCAAAATGTGCTCCACTCGGGCTGAAAACGCTTGTTTGGAACATTTCATTAATGTTGACTATAAATCATAAACTAAGCATTTTTCAGCTGAAATAATGAATGTAGTCCTCTTAATTCTTGCTTCTAAAGCATACGCAAGCAGAAATTTCAATGTACAATGATGTTTTCAAAAAAACAGTCAAAATGTGCTCCACTCGGGCTGAAAACGCTTGTTTGGGACATTACATTAATGTTGACTATAAATCATAAACTAAGCATTTTTCAGCTGAAATAATGAATGTAGTCCTCTTAATTCTTGCTTCTAAAGCATACGCAAGCAGAAATTTCAATGTACAATGATGTTTTCAAAAAAACAGTCAAAATGTGCTCCACTCGGGCTGAAAACGCTTGTTTGGGACATTACATTAATGTTGACTATAAATCATAAACTAAGCATTTTTCAGCTGAAATAATGAATTTAGTCCTCTTAATTCTTGCTTCTAAAGCAGACGCAAGCAGAAATTTCAATGTACAATGATGTTTTTAAAAAAACGGTCAAAATGTGCTCCACTCGGGCTGAAAACGCTTGTTTGGAACATTTCATTAATGTTGACTATAAATCATAAACTAAGCATTTTTCAGCTGAAATAATGAATGTAGTCCTCTTAATTCTTGCTTCTAAAGCATACGCAAGCAGAAATTTCAATGTACAATGATGTTTTTAAAAAAACGGTCAAAATGTGCTCCACTCGGGCTGAAAACGCTTGTTTGGAACATTTCATTAATGTTGACTATAAATCATAAACTAAGCATTTTTCAGCTGAAATAATGAATGTAGTCCTCTTAATTCTTGCTTCTAAAGCATACGCAAACAGAAATTTCAATGTACAATGATGTTTTTAAAAAAACGGTCAAAATGTGCTCCACTCGGGCTGAAAACGCTTGTTTGGGACATTTCATTAATGTTGACTATAAATCATAAACTAAGCATTTTTCAGCTGAAATAATGAATGTAGTCCTCTTAATTCTTGCTTCTAAAGCATACGCAAGCAGAAATTTCAATGTACAATGATGTTTTTAAAAAAACAGTCAAAATGTGCTCCACTCGGGCTGAAAACGCTTGTTTGGGACATTACATTAATGTTGACTATAAATCATAAACTAAGCATTTTTCAGCTGAAATAATGAATGTAGTCCTCTTAATTCTTGCTTCTAAAGCAGACGCAAGCAGAAATTTCAATGTACAATGATGTTTTTAAAAAAATGGTCAAAATGTGCTCCACTCGGGCTGAAAACGCTTGTTTGGAACATTTCATTAATGTTGACTATAAATCATAAACTAAGCATTTTTCAGCTGAAATAATGAATGTAGTCCTCTTAATTCTTGCTTCTAAAGCATACGCAAGCAGAAATTTCAATGTACAATGATGTTTTTAAAAAAACAGTCAAAATGTGCTCCACTCAGGCTGAAAACGCTGTTGGGGACATTTCATTAATGTTGACTATAAATCATAAACTAAGCATTTTTCAGCTGAAATAATGAATGTAGTCCTCTTAATTCTTGCTTCTAAAGCATACGCAAGCAGAAATTTCAATGTACAATGATGTTTTTAAAAAAACAGTCAAAATGTGCTCCACTCGGGCTGAAAACGCTTGTTTGGGACATTACATTAATGTTGACTATAAATCATAAACTAAGCATTTTTCAGCTGAAATAATGAATGTAGTCCTCTTAATTCTTGCTTCTACAGCATACGCAAGCAGAAATTTCAATGTACAGTGATGTTTTTAAAAAAACGGTCAAAATGTGCTCCACTCGGGCTGAAAACGCTTGTTTGGGACATTACATTAATGTTGACTATAAATCATAAACTAAGCATTTTTCAGCTGAAATAATGAATGTAGTCCTCTTAATTCTTGCTTCTCAAGCATACGCAAACAGAAATTTCAATGTACAATGATGTTTTTAAAAAAACGGTCAAAATGTGCTCCACTCGGGCTGAAAACGCTTGTTTGGAACATTTCATTAATGTTGACTATAAATCATAAACTAAGCATTTTTCAGCTGAAATAATGAATGTAGTCCTCTTGATTCTTGCTTCTAAAGCATACGCAAGCAGAAATTTCAATGTACAATGATGTTTTCAAAAAAACTGTCAAAATGTGCTCCACTCGGGCGGAAAACGCTTGTTTGGGACATTACATTAATGTTGACTATAAATCATAAACTAAGCATTTTTCAGCTGAAATAATGAATGTAGTCCTCTTAATTCTTGCTTCTAAAGCATACGCAAACAGAAATTTCAATGTACAATGATGTTTTTAAAAAAACGGTCAAAATGTGCTCCACTCGGGCTGAAAACGCTTGTTTGGGACATTACATTAATGTTGACTATAAATCATAAACTAAGCATTTTTCAGCTGAAATAATGAATGTAGTCCTCTTAATTCTTGCTTCTAAAGCATACGCAAACAGAAATTTCAATGTACAATGATGTTTTTAAAAAAACGGTCAAAATGTGCTCCACTCGGGCTGAAAACGCTGTTGGGGACATTTCATTAATGTTGACTATAAATCAAAAACTAAGCATTTTTCAGCTGAAATAATGAATGTAGTCCTCTTAATTCTTGCTTCTAAAGCATACGCAAGCAGAAATTTCAATGTACAATGATGTTTTTAAAAAAACAGTCAAAATGTGCTCCACTCAGGCTGAAAACGCTGTTGGGGACATTTCATTAATGTTGACTATAAATCATAAACTAAGCATTTTTCAGCTGAAATAATGAATGTAGTCCTCTTAATTCTTGCTTCTAAAGCATACGCAAGCAGAAATTTCAATGTACAATGATGTTTTTAAAAAAACAGTCAAAATGTGCTCCACTCGGGCTGAAAACGCTTGTTTGGGACATTACATTAATGTTGACTATAAATCATAAACTAAGCATTTTTCAGCTGAAATAATGAATGTAGTCCTCTTAATTCTTGCTTCTACAGCATACGCAAGCAGAAATTTCAATGTACAGTGATGTTTTTAAAAAAACGGTCAAAATGTGCTCCACTCGGGCTGAAAACGCTTGTTTGGAACATTTCATTAATGTTGACTATAAATCATAAACTAAGCATTTTTCAGCTGAAATAATGAATGTAGTCCTCTTAATTCTTGCTTCTAAAGCATACGCAAGCAGAAATTTCAATGTACAATGATGTTTTCAAAAAAACAGTCAAAATGTGCTCCACTCGGGCTGAAAACGCTTGTTTGGGACATTACATTAATGTTGACTATAAATCATAAACTAAGCATTTTTCAGCTGAAATAATGAATGTAGTCCTCTTAATTCTTGCTTCTAAAGCATACGCAAGCAGAAATTTCAATGTACAATGATGTTTTCAAAAAAACAGTCAAAATGTGCTCCACTCGGGCTGAAAACGCTTGTTTGGGACATTACATTAATGTTGACTATAAATCATAAACTAAGCATTTTTCAGCTGAAATAATGAATTTAGTCCTCTTAATTCTTGCTTCTAAAGCAGACGCAAGCAGAAATTTCAATGTACAATGATGTTTTTAAAAAAAACGGTCAAAATGTGCTCCACTCGGGCTGAAAACGCTTGTTTGGAACATTTCATTAATGTTGACTATAAATCATAAACTAAGCATTTTTCAGCTGAAATAATGAATGTAGTCCTCTTAATTCTTGCTTCTAAAGCATACGCAAGCAGAAATTTCAATGTACAATGATGTTTTCAAAAAAACAGTCAAAATGTGCTCCACTCGGGCTGAAAACGCTTGTTTGGGACATTACATTAATGTTGACTATAAATCATAAACTAAGCATTTTTCAGCTGAAATAATGAATTTAGTCCTCTTAATTCTTGCTTCTAAAGCAGACGCAAGCAGAAATTTCAATGTACAATGATGTTTTTAAAAAAACGGTCAAAATGTGCTCCACTCGGGCTGAAAACGCTTGTTTGGAACATTTCATTAATGTTGACTATAAATCATAAACTAAGCATTTTTCAGCTGAAATAATGAATGTAGTCCTCTTAATTCTTGCTTCTAAAGCATACGCAAGCAGAAATTTCAATGTACAATGATGTTTTTAAAAAAAACAGTCAAAATGTGCTCCACTCGGGCTGAAAACGCTGTTGGGGACATTTCATTAATGTTGACTATAAATCAAAAACTAAGCATTTTTCAGCTGAAATAATGAATGTAGTCCTCTTAATTCTTGCTTCTAAAGCATACGCAAGCAGAAATTTCAATGTACAATGATGTTTTTAAAAAAACAGTCAAAATGTGCTCCACTCAGGCTGAAAACGCTGTTGGGGACATTTCATTAATGTTGACTATAAATCATAAACTAAGCATTTTTCAGCTGAAATAATGAATGTAGTCCTCTTAATTCTTGCTTCTAAAGCATACGCAAGCAGAAATTTCAATGTACAATGATGTTTTTAAAAAAACAGTCAAAATGTGCTCCACTCAGGCTGAAAACGCTGTTGGGGACATTTCATTAATGTTGACTATAAATCATAAACTAAGCATTTTTCAGCTGAAATAATGAATGTAGTCCTCTTAATTCTTGCTTCTAAAGCATACGCAAGCAGAAATTTCAATGTACAATGATGTTTTTAAAAAAACAGTCAAAATGTGCTCCACTCGGGCTGAAAACGCTTGTTTGGGACATTACATTAATGTTGACTATAAATCATAAACTAAGCATTTTTCAGCTGAAATAATGAATGTAGTCCTCTTAATTCTTGCTTCTACAGCAAACGCAAGCAGAAATTTCAATGTACAGTGATGTTTTTAAAAAAACGGTCAAAATGTGCTCCACTCGGGCTGAAAACGCTTGTTTGGAACATTTCATTAATGTTGACTATAAATCATAAACTAAGCATTTTTCAGCTGAAATAATGAATGTAGTCCTCTTAATTCTTGCTTCTAAAGCATACGCAAGCAGAAATTTCAATGTACAATGATGTTTTCAAAAAAACGGTCAAAATGTGCTCCACTCGGGCTGAAAACGCTTGTTTGGGACATTACATTAATGTTGACTATAAATCATAAACTAAGCATTTTTCAGCTGAAATAATGAATGTAGTCCTCTTAATTCTTGCTTCTCAAGCATACGCAAACAGAAATTTCAATGTACAATGATGTTTTTAAAAAAACGGTCAAAATGTGCTCCACTCGGGCTGAAAACGCTTGTTTGGAACATTTCATTAATGTTGACTATAAATCATAAACTAAGCATTTTTCAGCTGAAATAATGAATGTAGTCCTCTTAATTCTTGCTTCTAAAGCATACGCAAGCAGAAATTTCAATGTACAATGATGTTTTCAAAAAAACTGTCAAAATGTGCTCCACTCGGGCTGAAAACGCTTGTTTGGGACATTACATTAATGTTGACTATAAATCATAAACTAAGCATTTTTCAGCTGAAATAATGAATGTAGTCCTCTTAATTCTTGCTTCTAAAGCATACGCAAACAGAAATTTCAATGTACAGTGATGTTTTTAAAAAAACGGTCAAAATGTGCTCCACTCGGGCTGAAAACGCTTGTTTGGAACATTTCATTAATGTTGACTATAAATCATAAACTAAGCATTTTTCAGCTGAAATAATGAATGTAGTCCTCTTAATTCTTGCTTCTAAAGCATACGCAAGCAGAAATTTCAATGTACAATGATGTTTTCAAAAAAACAGTCAAAATGTGCTCCACTCGGGCTGAAAACGCTTGTTTGGGACATTACATTAATGTTGACTATAAATCATAAACTAAGCATTTTTCAGCTGAAATAATGAATGTAGTCCTCTTAATTCTTGCTTCTAAAGCATACGCAAGCAGAAATTTCAATGTACAATGATGTTTTCAAAAAAACAGTCAAAATGTGCTCCACTCGGGCTGAAAACGCTTGTTTGGGACATTACATTAATGTTGACTATAAATCATAAACTAAGCATTTTTCAGCTGAAATAATGAATTTAGTCCTCTTAATTCTTGCTTCTAAAGCAGACGCAAGCAGAAATTTCAATGTACAATGATGTTTTTAAAAAAACGGTCAAAATGTGCTCCACTCGGGCTGAAAACGCTTGTTTGGAACATTTCATTAATGTTGACTATAAATCATAAACTAAGCATTTTTCAGCTGAAATAATGAATGTAGTCCTCTTAATTCTTGCTTCTAAAGCATACGCAAGCAGAAATTTCAATGTACAATGATGTTTTTAAAAAAACGGTCAAAATGTGCTCCACTCGGGCTGAAAACGCTTGTTTGGAACATTTCATTAATGTTGACTATAAATCATAAACTAAGCATTTTTCAGCTGAAATAATGAATGTAGTCCTCTTAATTCTTGCTTCTAAAGCATACGCAAACAGAAATTTCAATGTACAATGATGTTTTTAAAAAAACGGTCAAAATGTGCTCCACTCGGGCTGAAAACGCTTGTTTGGGACATTTCATTAATGTTGACTATAAATCATAAACTAAGCATTTTTCAGCTGAAATAATGAATGTAGTCCTCTTAATTCTTGCTTCTAAAGCATACGCAAGCAGAAATTTCAATGTACAATGATGTTTTTAAAAAAACAGTCAAAATGTGCTCCACTCGGGCTGAAAACGCTTGTTTGGGACATTACATTAATGTTGACTATAAATCATAAACTAAGCATTTTTCAGCTGAAATAATGAATGTAGTCCTCTTAATTCTTGCTTCTAAAGCAGACGCAAGCAGAAATTTCAATGTACAATGATGTTTTTAAAAAAATGGTCAAAATGTGCTCCACTCGGGCTGAAAACGCTTGTTTGGAACATTTCATTAATGTTGACTATAAATCATAAACTAAGCATTTTTCAGCTGAAATAATGAATGTAGTCCTCTTAATTCTTGCTTCTAAAGCATACGCAAGCAGAAATTTCAATGTACAATGATGTTTTTAAAAAAACAGTCAAAATGTGCTCCACTCAGGCTGAAAACGCTGTTGGGGACATTTCATTAATGTTGACTATAAATCATAAACTAAGCATTTTTCAGCTGAAATAATGAATGTAGTCCTCTTAATTCTTGCTTCTAAAGCATACGCAAGCAGAAATTTCAATGTACAATGATGTTTTTAAAAAAACAGTCAAAATGTGCTCCACTCGGGCTGAAAACGCTTGTTTGGGACATTACATTAATGTTGACTATAAATCATAAACTAAGCATTTTTCAGCTGAAATAATGAATGTAGTCCTCTTAATTCTTGCTTCTACAGCATACGCAAGCAGAAATTTCAATGTACAGTGATGTTTTTAAAAAAACGGTCAAAATGTGCTCCACTCGGGCTGAAAACGCTTGTTTGGGACATTACATTAATGTTGACTATAAATCATAAACTAAGCATTTTTCAGCTGAAATAATGAATGTAGTCCTCTTAATTCTTGCTTCTCAAGCATACGCAAACAGAAATTTCAATGTACAATGATGTTTTTAAAAAAACGGTCAAAATGTGCTCCACTCGGGCTGAAAACGCTTGTTTGGAACATTTCATTAATGTTGACTATAAATCATAAACTAAGCATTTTTCAGCTGAAATAATGAATGTAGTCCTCTTGATTCTTGCTTCTAAAGCATACGCAAGCAGAAATTTCAATGTACAATGATGTTTTCAAAAAAACTGTCAAAATGTGCTCCACTCGGGCGGAAAACGCTTGTTTGGGACATTACATTAATGTTGACTATAAATCATAAACTAAGCATTTTTCAGCTGAAATAATGAATGTAGTCCTCTTAATTCTTGCTTCTAAAGCATACGCAAACAGAAATTTCAATGTACAATGATGTTTTTAAAAAAACGGTCAAAATGTGCTCCACTCGGGCTGAAAACGCTTGTTTGGGACATTACATTAATGTTGACTATAAATCATAAACTAAGCATTTTTCAGCTGAAATAATGAATGTAGTCCTCTTAATTCTTGCTTCTAAAGCATACGCAAACAGAAATTTCAATGTACAATGATGTTTTTAAAAAAACGGTCAAAATGTGCTCCACTCGGGCTGAAAACGCTGTTGGGGACATTTCATTAATGTTGACTATAAATCAAAAACTAAGCATTTTTCAGCTGAAATAATGAATGTAGTCCTCTTAATTCTTGCTTCTAAAGCATACGCAAGCAGAAATTTCAATGTACAATGATGTTTTTAAAAAAACAGTCAAAATGTGCTCCACTCAGGCTGAAAACGCTGTTGGGGACATTTCATTAATGTTGACTATAAATCATAAACTAAGCATTTTTCAGCTGAAATAATGAATGTAGTCCTCTTAATTCTTGCTTCTAAAGCATACGCAAGCAGAAATTTCAATGTACAATGATGTTTTTAAAAAAACAGTCAAAATGTGCTCCACTCGGGCTGAAAACGCTTGTTTGGGACATTACATTAATGTTGACTATAAATCATAAACTAAGCATTTTTCAGCTGAAATAATGAATGTAGTCCTCTTAATTCTTGCTTCTACAGCATACGCAAGCAGAAATTTCAATGTACAGTGATGTTTTTAAAAAAACGGTCAAAATGTGCTCCACTCGGGCTGAAAACGCTTGTTTGGAACATTTCATTAATGTTGACTATAAATCATAAACTAAGCATTTTTCAGCTGAAATAATGAATGTAGTCCTCTTAATTCTTGCTTCTAAAGCATACGCAAGCAGAAATTTCAATGTACAATGATGTTTTCAAAAAAACAGTCAAAATGTGCTCCACTCGGGCTGAAAACGCTTGTTTGGGACATTACATTAATGTTGACTATAAATCATAAACTAAGCATTTTTCAGCTGAAATAATGAATGTAGTCCTCTTAATTCTTGCTTCTAAAGCATACGCAAGCAGAAATTTCAATGTACAATGATGTTTTCAAAAAAACAGTCAAAATGTGCTCCACTCGGGCTGAAAACGCTTGTTTGGGACATTACATTAATGTTGACTATAAATCATAAACTAAGCATTTTTCAGCTGAAATAATGAATTTAGTCCTCTTAATTCTTGCTTCTAAAGCAGACGCAAGCAGAAATTTCAATGTACAATGATGTTTTTAAAAAAACGGTCAAAATGTGCTCCACTCGGGCTGAAAACGCTTGTTTGGAACATTTCATTAATGTTGACTATAAATCATAAACTAAGCATTTTTCAGCTGAAATAATGAATGTAGTCCTCTTAATTCTTGCTTCTAAAGCATACGCAAGCAGAAATTTCAATGTACAATGATGTTTTTAAAAAAAACAGTCAAAATGTGCTCCACTCGGGCTGAAAACGCTGTTGGGGACATTTCATTAATGTTGACTATAAATCAAAAACTAAGCATTTTTCAGCTGAAATAATGAATGTAGTCCTCTTAATTCTTGCTTCTAAAGCATACGCAAGCAGAAATTTCAATGTACAATGATGTTTTTAAAAAACAGTCAAAATGTGCTCCACTCAGGCTGAAAACGCTGTTGGGGACATTTCATTAATGTTGACTATAAATCATAAACTAAGCATTTTTCAGCTGAAATAATGAATGTAGTCCTCTTAATTCTTGCTTCTAAAGCATACGCAAGCAGAAATTTCAATGTACAATGATGTTTTTAAAAAAACAGTCAAAATGTGCTCCACTTGGGCTGAAAACGCTTGTTTGGGACATTACATTAATGTTGACTATAAATCATAAACTAAGCATTTTTCAGCTGAAATAATGAATGTAGTCCTCTTAATTCTTGCTTCTAAAGCAGACGCAAGCAGAAATTTCAATGTACAATGATGTTTTTAAAAAAACGGTCAAAATGTGCTCCACTCGGGCTGAAAACGCTTGTTTGGAACATTTCATTAATGTTGACTATAAATCATAAACTAAGCATTTTTCAGCTGAAATAATGAATGTAGTCCTCTTAATTCTTGCTTCTAAAGCATACGCAAGCAGAAATTTCAATGTACAATGATGTTTTTAAAAAAAACAGTCAAAATGTGCTCCACTCGGGCTGAAAACGCTGTTGGGGACATTTCATTAATGTTGACTATAAATCAAAAACTAAGCATTTTTCAGCTGAAATAATGAATGTAGTCCTCTTAATTCTTGCTTCTAAAGCATACGCAAGCAGAAATTTCAATGTACAATGATGTTTTTAAAAAAACAGTCAAAATGTGCTCCACTCAGGCTGAAAACGCTGTTGGGGACATTTCATTAATGTTGACTATAAATCATAAACTAAGCATTTTTCAGCTGAAATAATGAATGTAGTCCTCTTAATTCTTGCTTCTAAAGCATACGCAAGCAGAAATTTCAATGTACAATGATGTTTTCAAAAAAACAGTCAAAATGTGCTCCACTCGGGCTGAAAACGCTTGTTTGGGACATTACATTAATGTTGACTATAAATCATAAACTAAGCATTTTTCAGCTGAAATAATGAATGTAGTCCTCTTAATTCTTGCTTCTAAAGCATACGCAAACAGAAATTTCAATGTACAATGATGTTTTTAAAAAAACGGTCAAAATGTGCTCCACTCGGGCTGAAAACGCTTGTTTGGGACATTACATTAATGTTGACTATAAATCATAAACTAAGCATTTTTCAGCTGAAATAATGAATGTAGTCCTCTTAATTCTTGCTTCTAAAGCATACGCAAACAGAAATTTCAATGTACAATGATGTTTTTAAAAAAACGGTCAAAATGTGCTCCACTCGGGCTGAAAACGCTGTTGGGGACATTTCATTAATGTTGACTATAAATCAAAAACTAAGCATTTTTCAGCTGAAATAATGAATGTAGTCCTCTTAATTCTTGCTTCTAAAGCATACGCAAGCAGAAATTTCAATGTACAATGATGTTTTTAAAAAAACAGTCAAAATGTGCTCCACTCAGGCTGAAAACGCTGTTGGGGACATTTCATTAATGTTGACTATAAATCATAAACTAAGCATTTTTCAGCTGAAATAATGAATGTAGTCCTCTTAATTCTTGCTTCTAAAGCATACGCAAGCAGAAATTTCAATGTACAATGATGTTTTTAAAAAAACAGTCAAAATGTGCTCCACTCGGGCTGAAAACGCTTGTTTGGGACATTACATTAATGTTGACTATAAATCATAAACTAAGCATTTTTCAGCTGAAATAATGAATGTAGTCCTCTTAATTCTTGCTTCTACAGCATACGCAAGCAGAAATTTCAATGTACAGTGATGTTTTTAAAAAAACGGTCAAAATGTGCTCCACTCGGGCTGAAAACGCTTGTTTGGAACATTTCATTAATGTTGACTATAAATCATAAACTAAGCATTTTTCAGCTGAAATAATGAATGTAGTCCTCTTAATTCTTGCTTCTAAAGCATACGCAAGCAGAAATTTCAATGTACAATGATGTTTTCAAAAAAACAGTCAAAATGTGCTCCACTCGGGCTGAAAACGCTTGTTTGGGACATTACATTAATGTTGACTATAAATCATAAACTAAGCATTTTTCAGCTGAAATAATGAATGTAGTCCTCTTAATTCTTGCTTCTAAAGCATACGCAAGCAGAAATTTCAATGTACAATGATGTTTTCAAAAAAACAGTCAAAATGTGCTCCACTCGGGCTGAAAACGCTTGTTTGGGACATTACATTAATGTTGACTATAAATCATAAACTAAGCATTTTTCAGCTGAAATAATGAATTTAGTCCTCTTAATTCTTGCTTCTAAAGCAGACGCAAGCAGAAATTTCAATGTACAATGATGTTTTTAAAAAAAACGGTCAAAATGTGCTCCACTCGGGCTGAAAACGCTTGTTTGGAACATTTCATTAATGTTGACTATAAATCATAAACTAAGCATTTTTCAGCTGAAATAATGAATGTAGTCCTCTTAATTCTTGCTTCTAAAGCATACGCAAGCAGAAATTTCAATGTACAATGATGTTTTTAAAAAAAACAGTCAAAATGTGCTCCACTCGGGCTGAAAACGCTGTTGGGGACATTTCATTAATGTTGACTATAAATCAAAAACTAAGCATTTTTCAGCTGAAATAATGAATGTAGTCCTCTTAATTCTTGCTTCTAAAGCATACGCAAGCAGAAATTTCAATGTACAATGATGTTTTTAAAAAAACAGTCAAAATGTGCTCCACTCAGGCTGAAAACGCTGTTGGGGACATTTCATTAATGTTGACTATAAATCATAAACTAAGCATTTTTCAGCTGAAATAATGAATGTAGTCCTCTTAATTCTTGCTTCTAAAGCATACGCAAGCAGAAATTTCAATGTACAATGATGTTTTTAAAAAACAGTCAAAATGTGCTCCACTCGGGCTGAAAACGCTTGTTTGGGACATTACATTAATGTTGACTATAAATCATAAACTAAGCATTTTTCAGCTGAAATAATGAATGTAGTCCTCTTAATTCTTGCTTCTACAGCATACGCAAGCAGAAATTTCAATGTACAGTGATGTTTTTAAAAAAACGGTCAAAATGTGCTCCACTCGGGCTGAAAACGCTTGTTTGGAACATTTCATTAATGTTGACTATAAATCATAAACTAAGCATTTTTCAGCTGAAATAATGAATGTAGTCCTCTTAATTCTTGCTTCTAAAGCATACGCAAGCAGAAATTTCAATGTACAATGATGTTTTTAAAAAAAACAGTCAAAATGTGCTCCACTCGGGCTGAAAACGCTGTTGGGGACATTTCATTAATGTTGACTATAAATCAAAAACTAAGCATTTTTCAGCTGAAATAATGAATGTAGTCCTCTTAATTCTTGCTTCTAAAGCATACGCAAGCAGAAATTTCAATGTACAATGATGTTTTTAAAAAAACAGTCAAAATGTGCTCCACTCAGGCTGAAAACGCTGTTGGGGACATTTCATTAATGTTGACTATAAATCATAAACTAAGCATTTTTCAGCTGAAATAATGAATGTAGTCCTCTTAATTCTTGCTTCTAAAGCATACGCAAGCAGAAATTTCAATGTACAATGATGTTTTTAAAAAAACAGTCAAAATGTGCTCCACTCGGGCTGAAAACGCTTGTTTGGGACATTACATTAATGTTGACTATAAATCATAAACTAAGCATTTTTCAGCTGAAATAATGAATGTAGTCCTCTTAATTCTTGCTTCTACAGCATACGCAAGCAGAAATTTCAATGTACAGTGATGTTTTTAAAAAAACGGTCAAAATGTGCTCCACTCGGGCTGAAAACGCTTGTTTGGAACATTTCATTAATGTTGACTATAAATCATAAACTAAGCATTTTTCAGCTGAAATAATGAATGTAGTCCTCTTAATTCTTGCTTCTAAAGCATACGCAAGCAGAAATTTCAATGTACAATGATGTTTTCAAAAAAACAGTCAAAATGTGCTCCACTCGGGCTGAAAACGCTTGTTTGGGACATTACATTAATGTTGACTATAAATCATAAACTAAGCATTTTTCAGCTGAAATAATGAATGTAGTCCTCTTAATTCTTGCTTCTAAAGCATACGCAAGCAGAAATTTCAATGTACAATGATGTTTTCAAAAAAACAGTCAAAATGTGCTCCACTCGGGCTGAAAACGCTTGTTTGGGACATTACATTAATGTTGACTATAAATCATAAACTAAGCATTTTTCAGCTGAAATAATGAATTTAGTCCTCTTAATTCTTGCTTCTAAAGCAGACGCAAGCAGAAATTTCAATGTACAATGATGTTTTTAAAAAAAACGGTCAAAATGTGCTCCACTCGGGCTGAAAACGCTTGTTTGGAACATTTCATTAATGTTGACTATAAATCATAAACTAAGCATTTTTCAGCTGAAATAATGAATGTAGTCCTCTTAATTCTTGCTTCTAAAGCATACGCAAGCAGAAATTTCAATGTACAATGATGTTTTTAAAAAAAACAGTCAAAATGTGCTCCACTCGGGCTGAAAACGCTGTTGGGGACATTTCATTAATGTTGACTATAAATCAAAAACTAAGCATTTTTCAGCTGAAATAATGAATGTAGTCCTCTTAATTCTTGCTTCTAAAGCATACGCAAGCAGAAATTTCAATGTACAATGATGTTTTTAAAAAAACAGTCAAAATGTGCTCCACTCAGGCTGAAAACGCTGTTGGGGACATTTCATTAATGTTGACTATAAATCATAAACTAAGCATTTTTCAGCTGAAATAATGAATGTAGTCCTCTTAATTCTTGCTTCTAAAGCATACGCAAGCAGAAATTTCAATGTACAATGATGTTTTTAAAAAACAGTCAAAATGTGCTCCACTCGGGCTGAAAACGCTTGTTTGGGACATTACATTAATGTTGACTATAAATCATAAACTAAGCATTTTTCAGCTGAAATAATGAATGTAGTCCTCTTAATTCTTGCTTCTACAGCATACGCAAGCAGAAATTTCAATGTACAGTGATGTTTTTAAAAAAACGGTCAAAATGTGCTCCACTCGGGCTGAAAACGCTTGTTTGGAACATTTCATTAATGTTGACTATAAATCATAAACTAAGCATTTTTCAGCTGAAATAATGAATGTAGTCCTCTTAATTCTTGCTTCTAAAGCATACGCAAGCAGAAATTTCAATGTACAATGATGTTTTCAAAAAAACAGTCAAAATGTGCTCCACTCGGGCTGAAAACGCTTGTTTGGGACATTACATTAATGTTGACTATAAATCATAAACTAAGCATTTTTCAGCTGAAATAATGAATGTAGTCCTCTTAATTCTTGCTTCTAAAGCATACGCAAGCAGAAATTTCAATGTACAATGATGTTTTCAAAAAAACAGTCAAAATGTGCTCCACTCGGGCTGAAAACGCTTGTTTGGGACATTACATTAATGTTGACTATAAATCATAAACTAAGCATTTTTCAGCTGAAATAATGAATTTAGTCCTCTTAATTCTTGCTTCTAAAGCAGACGCAAGCAGAAATTTCAATGTACAATGATGTTTTTAAAAAAACGGTCAAAATGTGCTCCACTCGGGCTGAAAACGCTTGTTTGGAACATTTCATTAATGTTGACTATAAATCATAAACTAAGCATTTTTCAGCTGAAATAATGAATGTAGTCCTCTTAATTCTTGCTTCTAAAGCATACGCAAGCAGAAATTTCAATGTACAATGATGTTTTTAAAAAAAACAGTCAAAATGTGCTCCACTCGGGCTGAAAACGCTGTTGGGGACATTTCATTAATGTTGACTATAAATCAAAAACTAAGCATTTTTCAGCTGAAATAATGAATGTAGTCCTCTTAATTCTTGCTTCTAAAGCATACGCAAGCAGAAATTTCAATGTACAATGATGTTTTTAAAAAAACAGTCAAAATGTGCTCCACTCGGGCTGAAAACGCTTGTTTGGGACATTACATTAATGTTGACTATAAATCATAAACTAAGCATTTTTCAGCTGAAATAATGAATGTAGTCCTCTTAATTCTTGCTTCTAAAGCAGACGCAAGCAGAAATTTCAATGTACAATGATGTTTTTAAAAAAACGGTCAAAATGTGCTCCACTCGGGCTGAAAACGCTTGTTTGGAACATTTCATTAATGTTGACTATAAATCATAAACTAAGCATTTTTCAGCTGAAATAATGAATGTAGTCCTCTTAATTCTTGCTTCTAAAGCATACGCAAGCAGAAATTTCAATGTACAATGATGTTTTTAAAAAAAACAGTCAAAATGTGCTCCACTCGGGCTGAAAACGCTGTTGGGGACATTTCATTAATGTTGACTATAAATCAAAAACTAAGCATTTTTCAGCTGAAATAATGAATGTAGTCCTCTTAATTCTTGCTTCTAAAGCATACGCAAGCAGAAATTTCAATGTACAATGATGTTTTTAAAAAAACAGTCAAAATGTGCTCCACTCAGGCTGAAAACGCTGTTGGGGACATTTCATTAATGTTGACTATAAATCATAAACTAAGCATTTTTCAGCTGAAATAATGAATGTAGTCCTCTTAATTCTTGCTTCTAAAGCATACGCAAGCAGAAATTTCAATGTACAATGATGTTTTTAAAAAAACAGTCAAAATGTGCTCCACTCGGGCTGAAAACGCTTGTTTGGGACATTACATTAATGTTGACTATAAATCATAAACTAAGCATTTTTCAGCTGAAATAATGAATGTAGTCCTCTTAATTCTTGCTTCTACAGCATACGCAAGCAGAAATTTCAATGTACAATGATGTTTTTAAAAAAACGGTCAAAATGTGCTCCACTCGGGCTGAAAACGCTTGTTTGGAACATTTCGTTAATGTTGACTATAAATCATAAACTAAGCATTTTTCAGCTGAAATAATGAATGTAGTCCTCTTAATTCTTGCTTCTAAAGCATACGCAAGCAGAAATTTCAATGTACAATGATGTTTTCAAAAAAACAGTCAAAATGTGCTCCACTCGGGCTGAAAACGCTTGTTTGGGACATTACATTAATGTTGACTATAAATCATAAACTAAGCATTTTTCAGCTGAAATAATGAATGTAGTCCTCTTAATTCTTGCTTCTAAAGCATACGCAAGCAGAAATTTCAATGTACAATGATGTTTTTAAAAAAACAGTCAAAATGTGCTCCACTCAGGCTGAAAACGCTGTTGGGGACATTTCATTAATGTTGACTATAAATCATAAACTAAGCATTTTTCAGCTGAAATAATGAATGTAGTCCTCTTAATTCTTGCTTCTAAAGCATACGCAAGCAGAAATTTCAATGTACAATGATGTTTTTAAAAAAACAGTCAAAATGTGCTCCACTCGGGCTGAAAACGCTTGTTTGGGACATTACATTAATGTTGACTATAAATCATAAACTAAGCATTTTTCAGCTGAAATAATGAATGTAGTCCTCTTAATTCTTGCTTCTACAGCATACGCAAGCAGAAATTTCAATGTACAATGATGTTTTTAAAAAAACGGTCAAAATGTGCTCCACTCGGGCTGAAAACGCTTGTTTGGGACATTTCATTAATGTTGACTATAAATCATAAACTAAGCATTTTTCAGCTGACATAATGAATTTAGTCCTCTTAATTCTTGCTTCTAAAGCATACGCAAGCAGAAATTTCAATGTACAATGATGTTTTTAAAAAAAACAGTCAAAATGTGCTCCACTCGGGCTGAAAACGCTGTTGGGGACATTTCATTAATGTTGACTATAAATCAAAAACTAAGCATTTTTCGGCTGAAATAATGAATGTAGTCCTCTTAATTCTTGCTTCTAAAGCATACGCAAGCAGAAATTTCAATGTACAATGATGTTTTTAAAAAAAACAGTCAAAATGTGCTCCACTCGGGCTGAAAACGCTGTTGGGGACATTTCATTAATGTTGACTATAAATCAAAAACTAAGCATTTTTCAGCTGAAATAATGAATGTAGTCCTCTTAATTCTTGCTTGTAAAGCATACGCAAGCAGAAATTTCAATGTAAAATGATGTTTTTAAAAAAACAGTCAAAATGTGCTCCACTCAGGCTGAAAACGCTGTTGGGGACATTTCATTAATGTTGACTATAAATCATAAACTAAGCATTTTTCAGCTGAAATAATGAATGTAGTCCTCTTAATTCTTGCTTCTAAAGCATACGCAAGCAGAAATTTCAATGTACAATGATGTTTTTAAAAAAAACAGTCAAAATGTGCTCCACTCGGGCTGAAAACGCTGTTGGGGACATTTCATTAATGTTGACTATAAATCAAAAACTAAGCATTTTTCAGCTGAAATAATGAATGTAGTCCTCTTAATTCTTGCTTCTACAGCATACGCAAGCAGAAATTTCAATGTACAATGATGTTTTTAAAAAAACGGTCAAAATGTGCTCCACTCGGGCTGAAAACGCTTGTTTGGAACATTTCATTAATGTTGACTATAAATCATAAACTAAGCATTTTTCAGCTGAAATAATGAATGTAGTCCTCTTAATTCTTGCTTCTAAAGCATACGCAAGCAGAAATTTCAATGTACAATGATGTTTTCAAAAAAACAGTCAAAATGTGCTCCACTCGGGCTGAAAACGCTTGTTTGGGACATTACATTAATGTTGACTATAAATCATAAACTAAGCATTTTTCAGCTGAAATAATGAATGTAGTCCTCTGAATTCTTGCTTCTAAAGCATACGCAAGCAGAAATTTCAATGTACAATGATGTTTTTAAAAAAAAACAGTCAAAATGTGCTCCACTCGGGCTGAAAACGCTGTTGGGGACATTTCATTAATGTTGACTATAAATCATAAACTAAGCATTTTTCAGCTGAAATAATGAATGTAGTCCTCTTAATTCTTGCTTCTAAAGCATACGCAAGCAGAAATTTCAATGTACAATGATGTTTTCAAAAAAACAGTCAAAATGTGCTCCACTCGGGCTGAAAACGCTTGTTTGGGACATTACATTAATGTTGACTATAAATCATAAACTAAGCATTTTTCAGCTGAAATAATGAATGTAGTCCTCTTAATTCTTGCTTCTAAAGCATACGCAAACAGAAATTTCAATGTACAATGATGTTTTTAAAAAAACGGTCAAAATGTGCTCCACTCGGGCTGAAAACGCTTGTTTGGGACATTTCATTAATGTTGACTATAAATCATAAACTAAGCATTTTTCAGCTGACATAATGAATGTAGTCCTCTTAATTCTTGCTTCTAAAGCATACGCAAGCAGAAATTTCAATGTACAATGATGTTTTTAAAAAAAACAGTCAAAATGTGCTCCACTCGGGCTGAAAACGCTGTTGGGGACATTTCATTAATGTTGACTATAAATCAAAAACTAAGCATTTTTCGGCTGAAATAATGAATGTAGTCCTCTTAATTCTTGCTTCTAAAGCATACGCAAGCAGAAATTTCAATGTACAATGATGTTTTTAAAAAAAACAGTCAAAATGTGCTCCACTCGGGCTGAAAACGCTGTTGGGGACATTTCATTAATGTTGACTATAAATCAAAAACTAAGCATTTTTCAGCTGAAATAATGAATGTAGTCCTCTTAATTCTTGCTTCTAAAGCATACGCAAGCAGAAATTTCAATGTAAAATGATGTTTTTAAAAAAACAGTCAAAATGTGCTCCACTCAGGCTGAAAACGCTGTTGGGGACATTTCATTAATGTTGACTATAAATCATAAACTAAGCATTTTTCAGCTGAAATAATGAATGTAGTCCTCTTAATTCTTGCTTCTAAAGCATACGCAAGCAGAAATTTCAATGTACAATGATGTTTTTAAAAAAAACAGTCAAAATGTGCTCCACTCGGGCTGAAAACGCTGTTGGGGACATTTCATTAATGTTGACTATAAATCAAAAACTAAGCATTTTTCAGCTGAAATAATGAATGTAGTCCTCTTAATTCTTGCTTCTACAGCATACGCAAGCAGAAATTTCAATGTACAATGATGTTTTTAAAAAAACGGTCAAAATGTGCTCCACTCGGGCTGAAAACGCTTGTTTGGAACATTTCATTAATGTTGACTATAAATCATAAACTAAGCATTTTTCAGCTGAAATAATGAATGTAGTCCTCTTAATTCTTGCTTCTAAAGCATACGCAAGCAGAAATTTCAATGTACAATGATGTTTTCAAAAAAACAGTCAAAATGTGCTCCACTCGGGCTGAAAACGCTTGTTTGGGACATTACATTAATGTTGACTATAAATCATAAACTAAGCATTTTTCAGCTGAAATAATGAATGTAGTCCTCTGAATTCTTGCTTCTAAAGCATACGCAAGCAGAAATTTCAATGTACAATGATGTTTTTAAAAAAAACAGTCAAAATGTGCTCCACTCGGGCTGAAAACGCTGTTGGGGACATTTCATTAATGTTGACTATAAATCAAAAACTAAGCATTTTTCGGCTGAAATAATGAATGTAGTCCTCTTAATTCTTGCTTCTAAAGCATACGCAAGCAGAAATTTTAATGTACAATGATGTTTTTAAAAAAAACAGTCAAAATGTGCTCCACTCGGGCTGAAAACGCTGTTGGGGACATTTCATTAATGTTGACTATAAATCAAAAACTAAGCATTTTTCAGCTGAAATAATGAATGTAGTCCTCTTAATTCTTGCTTCTAAAGCATACGCAAGCAGAAATTTCAATGTACAATGATGTTTTTAAAAAAACAGTCAAAATGTGCTCCACTCAGGCTGAAAACGCTGTTGGGGACATTTCATTAATGTTGACTATAAATCATAAACTAAGCATTTTTCAGCTGAAATAATGAATGTAGTCCTCTTAATTCTTGCTTCTAAAGCATACGCAAGCAGAAATTTCAATGTACAATGATGTTTTTAAAAAAAACAGTCAAAATGTGCTCCACTCGGGCTGAAAACGCTGTTGGGGACATTTCATTAATGTTGACTATAAATCAAAAACTAAGCATTTTTCAGCTGAAATAATGAATGTAGTCCTCTTAATTCTTGCTTCTACAGCATACGCAAGCAGAAATTTCAATGTACAATGATGTTTTTAAAAAAACGGTCAAAATGTGCTCCACTCGGGCTGAAAACGCTTGTTTGGAACATTTCATTAATGTTGACTATAAATCATAAACTAAGCATTTTTCAGCTGAAATAATGAATGTAGTCCTCTTAATTCTTGCTTCTAAAGCATACGCAAGCAGAAATTTCAATGTACAATGATGTTTTCAAAAAAACAGTCAAAATGTGCTCCACTCGGGCTGAAAACGCTTGTTTGGGACATTACATTAATGTTGACTATAAATCATAAACTAAGCATTTTTCAGCTGAAATAATGAATGTAGTCCTCTGAATTCTTGCTTCTAAAGCATACGCAAGCAGAAATTTCAATGTACAATGATGTTTTCAAAAAAACAGTCAAAATGTGCTCCACTCGGGCTGAAAACGCTTGTTTGGGACATTACATTAATGTTGACTATAAATCATAAACTAAGAATTTTTCAGCTGAAATAATGAATGTAGTCCTCTTAATTCTTGCTTCTAAAGCAGACGCAAGCAGAAATTTCAATGTACAATGATGTTTTTAAAAAAACAGTCAAAATGTGCTCCACTCGGGCTGAAAACGCTTGTTTGGGACATTACATTATGTTGACTATAAATCATAAACTAAGCATTTTTCAGCTGAAATAATGAATGTAGTCCTCTTAATTCTTGCTTCTAAAGCATACGCAAGCAGAAATTTCAATGTACAATGATGTTTTCAAAAAAACAGTCAAAATGTGCTCCACTCGGGCTGAAAACGCTTGTTTGGGACATTACATTAATGTTGACTATAAATCATAAACTAAGCATTTTTCAGCTGAAATAATGAATGTAGTCCTCTTAATTCTTGCTTCTAAAGCATACGCAAACAGAAATTTCAATGTACAATGATGTTTTTAAAAAAACGGTCAAAATGTGCTCCACTCGGGCTGAAAACGCTGTTGGGGACATTTCATTAATGTTGACTATAAATCAAAAACTAAGCATTTTTCGGCTGAAATATTGAATGTAGTCCTCTTAATTCTTGCTTCTAAAGCATACGCAAGCAGAAATTTCAATGTACAATGATGTTTTCAAAAAAACAGTCAAAATGTGCTCCACTCGGGCTGAAAACGCTTGTTTGGGACATTACATTAATGTTGACTATAAATCATAAACTAAGCATTTTTCAGCTGAAATAATGAATTTAGTCCTCTTAATTCTTGCTTCTAAAGCAGACGCAAGCAGAAATTTCAATGTACAATGATGTTTTTAAAAAAACGGTCAAAATGTGCTCCACTCGGGCTGAAAACGCTTGTTTGGAACATTTCATTAATGTTGACTATAAATCATAAACTAAGCATTTTTCAGCTGAAATAATGAATGTAGTCCTCTTAATTCTTGCTTCTAAAGCATACGCAAGCAGAAATTTCAATGTACAATGATGTTTTTAAAAAAAACAGTCAAAATGTGCTCCACTCGGGCTGAAAACGCTGTTGGGGACATTTCATTAATGTTGACTATAAATCAAAAACTAAGCATTTTTCAGCTGAAATAATGAATGTAGTCCTCTTAATTCTTGCTTCTAAAGCATACGCAAGCAGAAATTTCAATGTACAATGATGTTTTTAAAAAAACAGTCAAAATGTGCTCCACTCAGGCTGAAAACGCTGTTGGGGACATTTCATTAATGTTGACTATAAATCATAAACTAAGCATTTTTCAGCTGAAATAATGAATGTAGTCCTCTTAATTCTTGCTTCTAAAGCATACGCAAGCAGAAATTTCAATGTACAATGATGTTTTTAAAAAAACAGTCAAAATGTGCTCCACTCAGGCTGAAAACGCTGTTGGGGACATTTCATTAATGTTGACTATAAATCATAAACTAAGCATTTTTCAGCTGAAATAATGAATGTAGTCCTCTTAATTCTTGCTTCTAAAGCATACGCAAGCAGAAATTTCAATGTACAATGATGTTTTTAAAAAAACAGTCAAAATGTGCTCCACTCGGGCTGAAAACGCTTGTTTGGGACATTACATTAATGTTGACTATAAATCATAAACTAAGCATTTTTCAGCTGAAATAATGAATGTAGTCCTCTTAATTCTTGCTTCTAAAGCAGACGCAAGCAGAAATTTCAATGTACAATGATGTTTTTAAAAAAATGGTCAAAATGTGCTCCACTCGGGCTGAAAACGCTTGTTTGGAACATTTCATTAATGTTGACTATAAATCATAAACTAAGCATTTTTCAGCTGAAATAATGAATGTAGTCCTCTTAATTCTTGCTTCTAAAGCATACGCAAGCAGAAATTTCAATGTACAATGATGTTTTTAAAAAAACAGTCAAAATGTGCTCCACTCAGGCTGAAAACGCTGTTGGGGACATTTCATTAATGTTGACTATAAATCATAAACTAAGCATTTTTCAGCTGAAATAATGAATGTAGTCCTCTTAATTCTTGCTTCTAAAGCATACGCAAGCAGAAATTTCAATGTACAATGATGTTTTTAAAAAAACAGTCAAAATGTGCTCCACTCGGGCTGAAAACGCTTGTTTGGGACATTACATTAATGTTGACTATAAATCATAAACTAAGCATTTTTCAGCTGAAATAATGAATGTAGTCCTCTTAATTCTTGCTTCTACAGCATACGCAAGCAGAAATTTCAATGTACAGTGATGTTTTTAAAAAAACGGTCAAAATGTGCTCCACTCGGGCTGAAAACGCTTGTTTGGAACATTTCATTAATGTTGACTATAAATCATAAACTAAGCATTTTTCAGCTGAAATAATGAATGTAGTCCTCTTAATTCTTGCTTCTAAAGCATACGCAAGCAGAAATTTCAATGTACAATGATGTTTTCAAAAAAACAGTCAAAATGTGCTCCACTCGGGCTGAAAACGCTTGTTTGGGACATTACATTAATGTTGACTATAAATCATAAACTAAGCATTTTTCAGCTGAAATAATGAATGTAGTCCTCTTAATTCTTGCTTCTCAAGCATACGCAAACAGAAATTTCAATGTACAATGATGTTTTTAAAAAAACGGTCAAAATGTGCTCCACTCGGGCTGAAAACGCTTGTTTGGAACATTTCATTAATGTTGACTATAAATCATAAACTAAGCATTTTTCAGCTGAAATAATGAATGTAGTCCTCTTGATTCTTGCTTCTAAAGCATACGCAAGCAGAAATTTCAATGTACAATGATGTTTTCAAAAAAACTGTCAAAATGTGCTCCACTCGGGCTGAAAACGCTTGTTTGGGACATTACATTAATGTTGACTATAAATCATAAACTAAGCATTTTTCAGCTGAAATAATGAATGTAGTCCTCTTAATTCTTGCTTCTAAAGCATACGCAAACAGAAATTTCAATGTACAATGATGTTTTTAAAAAAACGGTCAAAATGTGCTCCACTCGGGCTGAAAACGCTTGTTTGGGACATTACATTAATGTTGACTATAAATCATAAACTAAGCATTTTTCAGCTGAAATAATGAATGTAGTCCTCTTAATTCTTGCTTCTAAAGCATACGCAAACAGAAATTTCAATGTACAATGATGTTTTTAAAAAAACGGTCAAAATGTGCTCCACTCGGGCTGAAAACGCTGTTGGGGACATTTCATTAATGTTGACTATAAATCAAAAACTAAGCATTTTTCAGCTGAAATAATGAATGTAGTCCTCTTAATTCTTGCTTCTAAAGCATACGCAAGCAGAAATTTCAATGTACAATGATGTTTTTAAAAAAACAGTCAAAATGTGCTCCACTCAGGCTGAAAACGCTGTTGGGGACATTTCATTAATGTTGACTATAAATCATAAACTAAGCATTTTTCAGCTGAAATAATGAATGTAGTCCTCTTAATTCTTGCTTCTAAAGCATACGCAAGCAGAAATTTCAATGTACAATGATGTTTTTAAAAAAACAGTCAAAATGTGCTCCACTCGGGCTTAAAACGCTTGTTTGGGACATTACATTAATGTTGACTATAAATCATAAACTAAGCATTTTTCAGCTGAAATAATGAATGTAGTCCTCTTAATTCTTGCTTCTACAGCATACGCAAGCAGAAATTTCAATGTACAGTGATGTTTTTAAAAAAACGGTCAAAATGTGCTCCACTCGGGCTGAAAACGCTTGTTTGGAACATTTCATTAATGTTGACTATAAATCATAAACTAAGCATTTTTCAGCTGAAATAATGAATGTAGTCCTCTTAATTCTTGCTTCTAAAGCATACGCAAGCAGAAATTTCAATGTACAATGATGTTTTCAAAAAAACAGTCAAAATGTGCTCCACTCGGGCTGAAAACGCTTGTTTGGGACATTACATTAATGTTGACTATAAATCATAAACTAAGCATTTTTCAGCTGAAATAATGAATGTAGTCCTCTTAATTCTTGCTTCTAAAGCATACGCAAGCAGAAATTTCAATGTACAATGATGTTTTCAAAAAAACAGTCAAAATGTGCTCCACTCGGGCTGAAAACGCTTGTTTGGGACATTACATTAATGTTGACTATAAATCATAAACTAAGCATTTTTCAGCTGAAATAATGAATTTAGTCCTCTTAATTCTTGCTTCTAAAGCAGACGCAAGCAGAAATTTCAATGTACAATGATGTTTTTAAAAAAAACGGTCAAAATGTGCTCCACTCGGGCTGAAAACGCTTGTTTGGAACATTTCATTAATGTTGACTATAAATCAAAAACTAAGCATTTTTCAGCTGAAATAATGAATGTAGTCCTCTTAATTCTTGCTTCTAAAGCATACGCAAGCAGAAATTTCAATGTACAATGATGTTTTTAAAAAAAACAGTCAAAATGTGCTCCACTCGGGCTGAAAACGCTGTTGGGGACATTTCATTAATGTTGACTATAAATCAAAAACTAAGCATTTTTCAGCTGAAATAATGAATGTAGTCCTCTTAATTCTTGCTTCTAAAGCATACGCAAGCAGAAATTTCAATGTACAATGATGTTTTTAAAAAAACAGTCAAAATGTGCTCCACTCAGGCTGAAAACGCTGTTGGGGACATTTCATTAATGTTGACTATAAATCATAAACTAAGCATTTTTCAGCTGAAATAATGAATGTAGTCCTCTTAATTCTTGCTTCTAAAGCATACGCAAGCAGAAATTTCAATGTACAATGATGTTTTTAAAAAAACAGTCAAAATGTGCTCCACTCGGGCTGAAAACGCTTGTTTGGGACATTACATTAATGTTGACTATAAATCATAAACTAAGCATTTTTCAGCTGAAATAATGAATGTAGTCCTCTTAATTCTTGCTTCTACAGCATACGCAAGCAGAAATTTCAATGTACAGTGATGTTTTTAAAAAAACGGTCAAAATGTGCTCCACTCGGGCTGAAAACGCTTGTTTGGAACATTTCATTAATGTTGACTATAAATCATAAACTAAGCATTTTTCAGCTGAAATAATGAATGTAGTCCTCTTAATTCTTGCTTCTAAAGCATACGCAAGCAGAAATTTCAATGTACAATGATGTTTTCAAAAAAACAGTCAAAATGTGCTCCACTCGGGCTGAAAACGCTTGTTTGGGACATTACATTAATGTTGACTATAAATCATAAACTAAGCATTTTTCAGCTGAAATAATGAATGTAGTCCTCTTAATTCTTGCTTCTAAAGCATACGCAAGCAGAAATTTCAATGTACAATGATGTTTTCAAAAAAACAGTCAAAATGTGCTCCACTCGGGCTGAAAACGCTTGTTTGGGACATTACATTAATGTTGACTATAAATCATAAACTAAGCATTTTTCAGCTGAAATAATGAATTTAGTCCTCTTAATTCTTGCTTCTAAAGCAGACGCAAGCAGAAATTTCAATGTACAATGATGTTTTTAAAAAAACGGTCAAAATGTGCTCCACTCGGGCTGAAAACGCTTGTTTGGAACATTTCATTAATGTTGACTATAAATCATAAACTAAGCATTTTTCAGCTGAAATAATGAATGTAGTCCTCTTAATTCTTGCTTCTAAAGCATACGCAAGCAGAAATTTCAATGTACAATGATGTTTTTAAAAAAAACAGTCAAAATGTGCTCCACTCGGGCTGAAAACGCTGTTGGGGACATTTCATTAATGTTGACTATAAATCAAAAACTAAGCATTTTTCAGCTGAAATAATGAATGTAGTCCTCTTAATTCTTGCTTCTAAAGCATACGCAAGCAGAAATTTCAATGTACAATGATGTTTTTAAAAAAACAGTCAAAATGTGCTCCACTCAGGCTGAAAACGCTGTTGGGGACATTTCATTAATGTTGACTATAAATCATAAACTAAGCATTTTTCAGCTGAAATAATGAATGTAGTCCTCTTAATTCTTGCTTCTAAAGCATACGCAAGCAGAAATTTCAATGTACAATGATGTTTTTAAAAAAACAGTCAAAATGTGCTCCACTCGGGCTGAAAACGCTTGTTTGGGACATTACATTAATGTTGACTATAAATCATAAACTAAGCATTTTTCAGCTGAAATAATGAATGTAGTCCTCTTAATTCTTGCTTCTAAAGCAGACGCAAGCAGAAATTTCAATGTACAATGATGTTTTTAAAAAAACGGTCAAAATGTGCTCCACTCGGGCTGAAAACGCTTGTTTGGAACATTTCATTAATGTTGACTATAAATCATAAACTAAGCATTTTTCAGCTGAAATAATGAATGTAGTCCTCTTAATTCTTGCTTCTAAAGCATACGCAAGCAGAAATTTCAATGTACAATGATGTTTTTAAAAAAAACAGTCAAAATGTGCTCCACTCGGGCTGAAAACGCTGTTGGGGACATTTCATTAATGTTGACTATAAATCAAAAACTAAGCATTTTTCAGCTGAAATAATGAATGTAGTCCTCTTAATTCTTGCTTCTAAAGCATACGCAAGCAGAAATTTCAATGTACAATGATGTTTTTAAAAAAACAGTCAAAATGTGCTCCACTCAGGCTGAAAACGCTGTTGGGGACATTTCATTAATGTTGACTATAAATCATAAACTAAGCATTTTTCAGCTGAAATAATGAATGTAGTCCTCTTAATTCTTGCTTCTAAAGCATACGCAAGCAGAAATTTCAATGTACAATGATGTTTTTAAAAAAACAGTCAAAATGTGCTCCACTCGGGCTGAAAACGCTTGTTTGGGACATTACATTAATGTTGACTATAAATCATAAACTAAGCATTTTTCAGCTGAAATAATGAATGTAGTCCTCTTAATTCTTGCTTCTACAGCATACGCAAGCAGAAATTTCAATGTACAATGATGTTTTTAAAAAAACGGTCAAAATGTGCTCCACTCGGGCTGAAAACGCTTGTTTGGAACATTTCGTTAATGTTGACTATAAATCATAAACTAAGCATTTTTCAGCTGAAATAATGAATGTAGTCCTCTTAATTCTTGCTTCTAAAGCATACGCAAGCAGAAATTTCAATGTACAATGATGTTTTTAAAAAAAACAGTCAAAATGTGCTCCACTCGGGCTGAAAACGCTGTTGGGGACATTTCATTAATGTTGACTATAAATCAAAAACTAAGCATTTTTCAGCTGAAATAATGAATGTAGTCCTCTTAATTCTTGCTTCTAAAGCATACGCAAGCAGAAATTTCAATGTACAATGATGTTTTTAAAAAACAGTCAAAATGTGCTCCACTCGGGCTGAAAACGCTGTTGGGGACATTTCATTAATGTTGACTATAAATCAAAAACTAAGCATTTTTCAGCTGAAATAATGAATGTAGTCCTCTTAATTCTTGCTTCTACAGCATACGCAAACAGAAATTTCAATGTACAATGATGTTTTTAAAAAAACGGTCAAAATGTGCTCCACTCGGGCTGAAAACGCTTGTTTGGAACATTTCATTAATGTTGACTATAAATCATAAACTAAGCATTTTTCAGCTGAAATAATGAATGTAGTCCTCTTAATTCTTGCTTCTAAAGCATACGCAAGCAGAAATTTCAATGTACAATGATGTTTTTAAAAAAAACAGTCAAAATGTGCTCCACTCGGGCTGAAAACGCTGTCGGGGACATTTCATTAATGTTGACTATAAATCAAAAACTAAGCATTTTTCAGCTGAAATAATGAATGTAGTCCTCTTAATTCTTGCTTCTAAAGCATACGCAAGCAGAAATTTCAATGTACAATGATGTTTTTAAAAAAAACAGTCAAAATGTGCTCCACTCAGGCTGAAAACGCTGTTGGGGACATTTCATTAATGTTGACTATAAATCATAAACTAAGCATTTTTCAGCTGAAATAATGAATGTAGTCCTCTTAATTCTTGCTTCTAAAGCATACGCAAGCAGAAATTTCAATGTACAATGATGTTTTTAAAAAAACAGTCAAAATGTGCTCCACTCGGGCTGAAAACGCTTGTTTGGGACATTACATTAATCTTGACTATAAATCATAAACTAAGCATTTTTCAGCTGAAATAATGAATGTAGTCCTCTTAATTCTTGCTTCTACAGCATACGCAAGCAGAAATTTCAATGTACAATGATGTTTTTAAAAAAACGGTCAAAATGTGCTCCACTCGGGCTGAAAACGCTTGTTTGGAACATTTCATTAATGTTGACTATAAATCATAAACTAAGCATTTTTCAGCTGAAATAATGAATGTAGTCCTCTTAATTCTTGCTTCTAAAGCATACGCAAGCAGAAATTTCAATGTACAATGATGTTTTCAAAAAAACAGTCAAAATGTGCTCCACTCGGGCTGAAAACGCTTGTTTGGGACATTACATTAATGTTGACTATAAATCATAAACTAAGCATTTTTCAGCTGAAATAATGAATGTAGTCCTCTTAATTCTTGCTTCTAAAGCATACGCAAACAGAAATTTCAATGTACAATGATGTTTTTAAAAAAACGGTCAAAATGTGCTCCACTCGGGCTGAAAACGCTTGTTTGGGACATTTCATTAATGTTGACTATAAATCATAAACTAAGCATTTTTCAGCTGAAATAATGAATGTAGTCCTCTTAATTCTTGCTTCTAAAGCATACGCAAGCAGAAATTTCAATGTACAATGATGTTTTTAAAAAAAACAGTCAAAATGTGCTCCACTCGGGCTGAAAACGCTGTTGGGGACATTTCATTAATGTTGACTATAAATCAAAAACTAAGCATTTTTCGGCTGAAATAATGAATGTAGTCCTCTTAATTCTTGCTTCTAAAGCATACGCAAGCAGAAATTTCAATGTACAATGATGTTTTTAAAAAAAACAGTCAAAATGTGCTCCACTCGGGCTGAAAACGCTGTTGGGGACATTTCATTAATGTTGACTATAAATCAAAAACTAAGCATTTTTCAGCTGAAATAATGAATGTAGTCCTCTTAATTCTTGCTTGTAAAGCATACGCAAGCAGAAATTTCAATGTAAAATGATGTTTTTAAAAAAACAGTCAAAATGTGCTCCACTCAGGCTGAAAACGCTGTTGGGGACATTTCATTAATGTTGACTATAAATCATAAACTAAGCATTTTTCAGCTGAAATAATGAATGTAGTCCTCTTAATTCTTGCTTCTAAAGCATACGCAAGCAGAAATTTCAATGTACAATGATGTTTTTAAAAAAAACAGTCAAAATGTGCTCCACTCGGGCTGAAAACGCTGTTGGGGACATTTCATTAATGTTGACTATAAATCAAAAACTAAGCATTTTTCAGCTGAAATAATGAATGTAGTCCTCTTAATTCTTGCTTCTACAGCATACGCAAGCAGAAATTTCAATGTACAATGATGTTTTTAAAAAAACGGTCAAAATGTGCTCCACTCGGGCTGAAAACGCTTGTTTGGAACATTTCATTAATGTTGACTATAAATCATAAACTAAGCATTTTTCAGCTGAAATAATGAATGTAGTCCTCTTAATTCTTGCTTCTAAAGCATACGCAAGCAGAAATTTCAATGTACAATGATGTTTTCAAAAAAACAGTCAAAATGTGCTCCACTCGGGCTGAAAACGCTTGTTTGGGACGTTACATTAATGTTGACTATAAATCATAAACTAAGCATTTTTCAGCTGAAATAATGAATGTAGTCCTCTTAATTCTTGCTTCTAAAGCATACGCAAGCAGAAATTTCAATGTACAATGATGTTTTCAAAAAAACAGTCAAAATGTGCTCCACTCGGGCTGAAAACGCTTGTTTGGGACATTACATTAATGTTGACTATAAATCATAAACTAAGCATTTTTCAGCTGAAATAATGAATGTAGTCCTCTTAATTCTTGCTTCTAAAGCATACGCAAACAGAAATTTCAATGTACAATGATGTTTTTAAAAAAACGGTCAAAATGTGCTCCACTCGGGCTGAAAACGCTTGTTTGGGACATTTCATTAATGTTGACTATAAATCATAAACTAAGCATTTTTCAGCTGAAATAATGAATGTAGTCCTCTTAATTCTTGCTTCTAAAGCATACGCAAGCAGAAATTTCAATGTACAATGATGTTTTTAAAAAAAACAGTCAAAATGTGCTCCACTCGGGCTGAAAACGCTGTTGGGGACATTTCATTAATGTTGACTATAAATCAAAAACTAAGCATTTTTCGGCTGAAATAATGAATGTAGTCCTCTTAATTCTTGCTTCTAAAGCATACGCAAGCAGAAATTTCAATGTACAATGATGTTTTTAAAAAAAACAGTCAAAATGTGCTCCACTCGGGCTGAAAACGCTGTTGGGGACATTTCATTAATGTTGACTATAAATCAAAAACTAAGCATTTTTCAGCTGAAATAATGAATGTAGTCCTCTTAATTCTTGCTTCTAAAGCATACGCAAGCAGAAATTTCAATGTAAAATGATGTTTTTAAAAAAACAGTCAAAATGTGCTCCACTCAGGCTGAAAACGCTGTTGGGGACATTTCATTAATGTTGACTATAAATCATAAACTAAGCATTTTTCAGCTGAAATAATGAATGTAGTCCTCTTAATTCTTGCTTCTAAAGCATACGCAAGCAGAAATTTCAATGTACAATGATGTTTTTAAAAAAACGGTCAAAATGTGCTCCACTCGGGCTGAAAACGCTTGTTGGGGACATTTCATTAATGTTGACTATAAATCATAAACTAAGCATTTTTCAGCTGAAATAATGAATGTAGTCCTCTTAATTCTTGCTTCTAAAGCATACGCAAGCAGAAATTTCAATGTACAATGATGTTTTTAAAAAAAACAGTCAAAATGTGCTCCACTCGGGCTGAAAACGCTGTTGGGGACATTTCATTAATGTTGACTATAAATCAAAAACTAAGCATTTTTCGGCTGAAATAATGAATGTAGTCCTCTTAATTCTTGCTTCTAAAGCATACGCAAGCAGAAATTTCAATGTACAATGATGTTTTTAAAAAAAACAGTCAAAATGTGCTCCACTCGGGCTGAAAACGCTGTTGGGGACATTTCATTAATGTTGACTATAAATCAAAAACTAAGCATTTTTCAGCTGAAATAATGAATGTAGTCCTCTTAATTCTTGCTTCTAAAGCATACGCAAGCAGAAATTTCAATGTAAAATGATGTTTTTAAAAAAACAGTCAAAATGTGCTCCACTCAGGCTGAAAACGCTGTTGGGGACATTTCATTAATGTTGACTATAAATCATAAACTAAGCATTTTTCAGCTGAAATAATGAATGTAGTCCTCTTAATTCTTGCTTCTAAAGCATACGCAAACAGAAATTTCAATGTACAATGATGTTTTTAAAAAAACGGTCAAAATGTGCTCCACTCGGGCTGAAAACGCTTGTTTGGAACATTTCATTAATGTTGACTATAATTCATAAACTAAGCATTTTTCAGCTGAAATAATGAATGTAGTCCTCTTAATTCTTGCTTCTAAAGCATACGCAAGCAGAAATTTCAATGTACAATGATGTTTTTAAAAAAACAGTCAAAATGTGCTCCACTCGGGCTGAAAACGCTTGTTTGGGATATTACATTAATGGTGACTATAAATCATAAACTAAGCATTTTTCAGCTGAAATAATGAATGTAGTCCTCTTAATTCTTGCTTCTAAAGCATACGCAAGCAGAAATTTCAATGTACAATGATGTTTTTAAAAAAACGGTCAAAATGTGCTCCACTCGGGCTGAAAACGCTTGTTTGGAACATTTCATTAATGTTGACTATAAATCATAAACTAAGCATTTTTCAGCTGAAATAATGAATGTAGTCCTCTTAATTCTTGCTTCTAAAGCATACGCAAGCAGAAATTTCAATGTACAATGATGTTTTTAAAAAAACAGTCAAAATGTGCTCCACTCGGGCTGAAAACGCTTGTTTGGGACATTACAATAATGTTGACTATAAATCATAAACTAAGCATTTTTCAGCTGAAATAATGAATGTAGTCCTCTTAATTCTTGCTTCTAAAGCATACGCAAACAGAAATTTCAATGTACAATGATGTTTTTAAAAAAACGGTCAAAATGTGCTCCACTCGGGCTGAAAACGCTTGTTTGGAACATTTCATTAATGTTGACTATAATTCATAAACTAAGCATTTTTCAGCTGAAATAATGAATGTAGTCCTCTTAATTCTTGCTTCTAAAGCATACGCAAGCAGAAATTTCAATGTACAATGATGTTTTTAAAAAAACGGTCAAAATGTGCTCCACTCGGGCTGAAAACGCTTGTTTGGAACATTTCATTAATGTTGACTATAATTCATAAACTAAGCATTTTTCAGCTGAAATAATGAATGTAGTCCTCTTAATTCTTGCTTCTAAAGCATACGCAAGCAGAAATTTCAATGTACAATGATGTTTTTAAAAAAACAGTCAAAATGTGCTCCACTCGGGCTGAAAACGCTTGTTTGGAACATTTCATTAATGTTGACTATAAATCATAAACTAAGCATTTTTCGGCTGAAATAATGAATGTTGTCCTCTTAATTCTTGCTTCTAAAGCATACGCAAGCAGAAATTTCAATGTACAATGATGTTTTTAAAAAAACAGTCAAAATGTGCTCCACTCGGGCTGAAAACGCTGTTGGGGACATTTCATTAATGTTGACTATAAATCAAAAACTAAGCATTTTTCAGCTGAAATAATGAATGTAGTCCTCTTAATTCTTGCTTCTAAAGCATACGCAAGCAGAAATTTCAATGTACAATGATGTTTTTAAAAAAACAGTCAAAATGTGCTCCACTCGGGCTGAAAACGCTTGTTTGGAACATTTCATTAATGTTGACTATAAATCATAAACTAAGCATTTTTCGGCTGAAATAATGAATGTAGTCCTCTTAATTCTTGCTTCTAAAGCATACGCAAGCAGAAATTTCAATGTACAATGATGTTTTTAAAAAAACAGTCAAAATGTGCTCCACTCGGGCTGAAAACGCTGTTGGGGACATTTCATTAATGTTGACTATAAATCAAAAACTAAGCATTTTTCAGCTGAAATAATGAATGTAGTCCTCTTAAGTCTTGCTTCTAAAGCATACGCAAGCAGAAATTTCAATGTACAATGATGTTTTTAAAAAAACAGTCAAAATGTGCTCCACTCGGGCTGAAAACGCTTGTTTGGAACATTTCATTAATGTTGACTATAAATCATAAACTAAGCATTTTTCAGCTGAAATAATGAATGTAGTCCTCTTAATTCTTGCTTCTAAAGCATACGCAAGCAGAAATTTCAATGTACAATGATGTTTTTAAAAAAACAGTCAAAATGTGCTCCACTCGGGCTGAAAACGCTGTTGGGGACATTTCATTAATGTTGACTATAAATCAAAAACTAAGCATTTTTCAGCTGAAATAATGAATGTAGTCCTCTTAATTCTTGCTTCTAAAGCATACGCAAGCAGAAATTTCAATGTACAATGATGTTTTTAAAAAAACAGTCAAAATGTGCTCCACTCGGGCTGAAAACGCTTGTTGGGGACATTACATTAATGTTGACTATAAATCATAAACTAAGCATTTTTCAGCTGAAATAATGAATGTAGTCCTCTTAATTCTTGCTTCTAAAGCATACGCAAGCAGAAATTTCAATGTACAATGATGTTTTTAAAAAAACGGTCAAAATGTGCTCCACTCGGGCTGAAAACGCTTGTTTGGAACATTTCATTAATGTTGACTATAAATCATAAACTAAGCATTTTTCAGCTGAAATAATGAATGTAGTCCTCTTAATTCTTGCTTCTAAAGCATACGCAAGCAGAAATTTCAATGTACAATGATGTTTTTAAAAAAACAGTCAAAATGTGCTCCACTCGGGCTGAAAACGCTTGTTTGGAACATTTCATTAATGTTGACTATAAATCATAAACTAAGCATTTTTCAGCTGAAATAATGAATGTAGTCCTCTTAATTCTTGCTTCTAAAGCATACGCAAGCAGAAATTTCAATGTACAATGATGTTTTTAAAAAAACAGTCAAAATGTGCTCCACTCGGGCTGAAAACGCTGTTGGGGACTTTTCATTAATGTTGACTATAAATCAAAAACTAAGCATTTTTCAGCTGAAATAATGAATGTAGTCCTCTTAATTCTTGCTTCTAAAGCATACGCAAGCAGAAATTTCAATGTACAATGATGTTTTTAAAAAAACAGTCAAAATGTGCTCCACTCGGGCTGAAAACGCTGTTGGGGACATTTCATTAATGTTGACTATAAATCAAAAACTAAGCATTTTTCAGCTGAAATAATGAATGTAGTCCTCTTAATTCTTGCTTCTAAAGCATACGCAAACAGAAATTTCAATGTACAATGATGTTTTTAAAAAAACGGTCAAAATGTGCTCCACTCGGGCTGAAAACGCTTGTTTGGAACATTTCATTAATGTTGACTATAATTCATAAACTAAGCATATTTCAGCTGAAATAATGAATGTAGTCCTCTTAATTCTTGCTTCTAAAGCATACGCAAGCAGAAATTTCAATGTACAATGATGTTTTTAAAAAAACAGTCAAAATGTGCTCCACTCGGGCTGAAAACGCTGTTGGGGACATTTCATTAATGTTGACTATAAATCATAAACTAAGCATTTCTCAGCTGAAATAATGAATGTAGTCCTCTTAATTCTTGCTTCTAAAGCATACGCAAGCAGAAATTTCAATGTACAATGATGTTTTTAAAAAAACAGTCAAAATGTGCTCCACTCGGGCTGAAAACGCTTGTTTGGGACATTTCATTAATGTTGACTATAAATCATAAACTAAGCATTTTTCAGCTGAAATAATGAATGTAGTCCTCTTAATTCTAGCTTCTAAAGCATACGCAAGCAGAAATTTCAATGTACAATGATGTTTTTAAAAAAACAGTCAAAATGTGCTCCACTCGGGCTGAAAACGCTTGTTTGGGACATTACATTAATGGTGACTATAAATCATAAACTAAGCATTTTTCAGCTGAAATAATGAATGTAGTCCTCTTAATTCTTGCTTCTAAAGCATACGCAAGCAGAAATTTCAATGTACAAAGATGTTTTTAAAAAAACAGTCAAAATGTGCTCCACTCGGGCTGAAAACGCTGTTGGGGACATTACATTAATGGTGACTATAAATCATAAACTAAGCATTTTTCAGCTGAAATAATGAATGTAGTCCTCTTAATTCTTGCTTCTAAAGCATACGCAAGCAGAAATTTCAATGTACAATGATGTTTTTAAAAAAACAGTCAAAATGTGCTCCACTCGGGCTGAAAACGCTTGTTTGGAACATTTCATTAATGTTGACTATAAATCATAAACTAAGCATTTTTCAGCTGAAATAATGAATGTAGTCCTCTTAATTCTTGCTTCTAAAGCATACGCAAGCAGAAATTTCAATGTACAATGATGTTTTTAAAAAAACAGTCAAAATGTGCTCCACTCGGGCTGAAAACGCTGTTGGGGACATTTCATTAATGTTGACTATAAATCAAAAACTAAGCATTTTTCAGCTGAAATAATGAATGTAGTCCTCTTAATTCTTGCTTCTAAAGCATACGCAAACAGAAATTTCAATGTACAATGATGTTTTTAAAAAAACGGTCAAAATGTGCTCCACTCGGGCTGAAAACGCTTGTTTGGAACATTTCATTAATGTTGACTATAATTCATAAACTAAGCATATTTCAGCTGAAATAATGAATGTAGTCCTCTTAATTCTTGCTTCTAAAGCATACGCAAGCAGAAATTTCAATGTACAATGATGTTTTTAAAAAAACAGTCAAAATGTGCTCCACTCGGGCTGAAAACGCTGTTGGGGACATTTCATTAATGTTGACTATAAATCATAAACTAAGCATTTCTCAGCTGAAATAATGAATGTAGTCCTCTTAATTCTTGCTTCTAAAGCATACGCAAGCAGAAATTTCAATGTACAATGATGTTTTTAAAAAAACAGTCAAAATGTGCTCCACTCGGGCTGAAAACGCTTGTTTGGGACATTTCATTAATGTTGACTATAAATCATAAACTAAGCATTTTTCAGCTGAAATAATGAATGTAGTCCTCTTAATTCTAGCTTCTAAAGCATACGCAAGCAGAAATTTCAATGTACAATGATGTTTTTAAAAAAACAGTCAAAATGTGCTCCACTCGGGCTGAAAACGCTTGTTTGGGACATTACATTAATGGTGACTATAAATCATAAACTAAGCATTTTTCAGCTGAAATAATGAATGTAGTCCTCTTAATTCTTGCTTCTAAAGCATACGCAAGCAGAAATTTCAATGTACAAAGATGTTTTTAAAAAAACAGTCAAAATGTGCTCCACTCGGGCTGAAAACGCTTGTTTGGGACATTTCATTAATGTTGACTATAAATCATAAACTAAGCATTTTTCAGCTGAAATAATGAATGTAGTCCTCTTAATTCTAGCTTCTAAAGCATACGCAAGCAGAAATTTCAATGTACAATGATGTTTTTAAAAAAACAGTCAAAATGTGCTCCACTCGGGCTGAAAACGCTTGTTTGGGACATTACATTAATGGTGACTATAAATCAAAAACTAAGCATTTTTCAGCTGAAATAATGAATGTAGTCCTCTTAATTCTTGCTTCTAAAGCATACGCAAGCAGAAATTTCAATGTACAATGATGTTTTTAAAAAAACAGTCAAAATGTGCTCCACTCGGGCTGAAAACGCTGTTGGGGACATTTCATTAATGTTGACTATAAATCAAAAACTAAGCATTTTTCAGCTGAAATAATGAATGTAGTCCTCTTAATTCTTGCTTCTAAAGCATACGCAAGCAGAAATTTCAATGTACAATGATGTTTTTAAAAAAACAGTCAAAATGTGCTCCACTCGGGCTGAAAACGCTTGTTTGGAACATTTCATTAATGTTGACTATAAATCATAAACTAAGCATTTTTCGGCTGAAATAATGAATGTAGTCCTCTTAATTCTTGCTTCTAAAGCATACGCAAGCAGAAATTTCAATGTACAATGATGTTTTTAAAAAAACAGTCAAAATGTGCTCCACTCGGGCTGAAAACGCTGTTGGGGACATTTCATTAATGTTGACTATAAATCAAAAACTAAGCATTTTTCAGCTGAAATAATGAATGTAGTCCTCTTAATTCTTGCTTCTAAAGCATACGCAAGCAGATATTTCAATGTACAATGATGTTTTTAAAAAAACAGTCAAAATGTGCTCCACTCGGGCTGAAAACGCTGTTGGGGACATTACATTAATGGTGACTATAAATCATAAACTAAGCATTTTTCAGCTGAAATAATGAATGTAGTCCTCTTAATTCTTGCTTCTAAAGCATACGCAAGCAGAAATTTCAATGTACAATGATGTTTTTAAAAAAACAGTCAAAATGTGCTCCACTCGGGCTGAAAACGCTTGTTTGGAACATTTCATTAATGTTGACTATAAATCATAAACTAAGCATTTTTCAGCTGAAATAATGAATGTAGTCCTCTTAATTCTTGCTTCTAAAGCATACGCAAGCAGAAATTTCAATGTACAATGATGTTTTTAAAAAAACAGTCAAAATGTGCTCCACTCGGGCTGAAAACGCTGTTGGGGACATTTCATTAATGTTGACTATAAATCAAAAACTAAGCATTTTTCAGCTGAAATAATGAATGTAGTCCTCTTAATTCTTGCTTCTAAAGCATACGCAAGCAGAAATTTCAATGTACAATGATGTTTTTAAAAAAAACAGTCAAAATGTGCTCCACTCGGGCTGAAAACGCTGTTGGGGACATTTCATTAATGTTGACTATAAATCAAAAACTAAGCATTTTTCGGCTGAAATAATGAATGTAGTCCTCTTAATTCTTGCTTCTAAAGCATACGCAAGCAGAAATTTCAATGTACAATGATGTTTTTAAAAAAAACAGTCAAAATGTGCTCCACTCGGGCTGAAAACGCTGTTGGGGACATTTCATTAATGTTGACTATAAATCAAAAACTAAGCATTTTTCAGCTGAAATAATGAATGTAGTCCTCTTAATTCTTGCTTCTAAAGCATACGCAAGCAGAAATTTCAATGTACAATGATGTTTTTAAAAAAACAGTCAAAATGTGCTCCACTCAGGCTGAAAACGCTGTTGGGGACATTTCATTAATGTTGACTATAAATCATAAACTAAGCATTTTTCAGCTGAAATAATGAATGTAGTCCTCTTAATTCTTGCTTCTAAAGCATACGCAAGCAGAAATTTCAATGTACAATGATGTTTTTAAAAAAAACAGTCAAAATGTGCTCCACTCGGGCTGAAAACGCTGTTGGGGACATTTCATTAATGTTGACTATAAATCAAAAACTAAGCATTTTTCAGCTGAAATAATGAATGTAGTCCTCTTAATTCTTGCTTCTACAGCATACGCAAGCAGAAATTTCAATGTACAATGATGTTTTTAAAAAAACGGTCAAAATGTGC
This sequence comes from Hippichthys cyanospilos, assembly GCF_059441005.1. NCBI lineage: Eukaryota > Metazoa > Chordata > Actinopteri > Syngnathiformes > Syngnathidae > Hippichthys > Hippichthys cyanospilos. The sequence continues at coordinate 23,932,058 of NC_142376.1, forward strand.
TCCACTCGGGCTGAAAACGCTTGTTTGGAACATTTCATTAATGTTGACTATAAATCATAAACTAAGCATTTTTCAGCTGAAATAATGAATGTAGTCCTCTTAATTCTTGCTTCTAAAGCATACGCAAGCAGAAATTTCAATGTACAATGATGTTTTCAAAAAAACAGTCAAAATGTGCTCCACTCGGGCTGAAAACGCTTGTTTGGGACATTACATTAATGTTGACTATAAATCATAAACTAAGCATTTTTCAGCTGAAATAATGAATGTAGTCCTCTGAATTCTTGCTTCTAAAGCATACGCAAGCAGAAATTTCAATGTACAATGATGTTTTTAAAAAAAACAGTCAAAATGTGCTCCACTCGGGCTGAAAACGCTGTTGGGGACATTTCATTAATGTTGACTATAAATCAAAAACTAAGCATTTTTCGGCTGAAATAATGAATGTAGTCCTCTTAATTCTTGCTTCTAAAGCATACGCAAGCAGAAATTTCAATGTACAATGATGTTTTTAAAAAAAACAGTCAAAATGTGCTCCACTCGGGCTGAAAACGCTGTTGGGGACATTTCATTAATGTTGACTATAAATCAAAAACTAAGCATTTTTCAGCTGAAATAATGAATGTAGTCCTCTTAATTCTTGCTTCTAAAGCATACGCAAGCAGAAATTTCAATGTACAATGATGTTTTTAAAAAAACAGTCAAAATGTGCTCCACTCAGGCTGAAAACGCTGTTGGGGACATTTCATTAATGTTGACTATAAATCATAAACTAAGCATTTTTCAGCTGAAATAATGAATGTAGTCCTCTTAATTCTTGCTTCTAAAGCATACGCAAGCAGAAATTTCAATGTACAATGATGTTTTTAAAAAAAACAGTCAAAATGTGCTCCACTCGGGCTGAAAACGCTGTTGGGGACATTTCATTAATGTTGACTATAAATCAAAAACTAAGCATTTTTCAGCTGAAATAATGAATGTAGTCCTCTTAATTCTTGCTTCTACAGCATACGCAAGCAGAAATTTCAATGTACAATGATGTTTTTAAAAAAACGGTCAAAATGTGCTCCACTCGGGCTGAAAACGCTTGTTTGGAACATTTCATTAATGTTGACTATAAATCATAAACTAAGCATTTTTCAGCTGAAATAATGAATGTAGTCCTCTTAATTCTTGCTTCTAAAGCATACGCAAGCAGAAATTTCAATGTACAATGATGTTTTCAAAAAAACAGTCAAAATGTGCTCCACTCGGGCTGAAAACGCTTGTTTGGGACATTACATTAATGTTGACTATAAATCATAAACTAAGCATTTTTCAGCTGAAATAATGAATGTAGTCCTCTGAATTCTTGCTTCTAAAGCATACGCAAGCAGAAATTTCAATGTACAATGATGTTTTCAAAAAAACAGTCAAAATGTGCTCCACTCGGGCTGAAAACGCTTGTTTGGGACATTACATTAATGTTGACTATAAATCATAAACTAAGAATTTTTCAGCTGAAATAATGAATGTAGTCCTCTTAATTCTTGCTTCTAAAGCAGACGCAAGCAGAAATTTCAATGTACAATGATGTTTTTAAAAAAACAGTCAAAATGTGCTCCACTCGGGCTGAAAACGCTTGTTTGGGACATTACATTATGTTGACTATAAATCATAAACTAAGCATTTTTCAGCTGAAATAATGAATGTAGTCCTCTTAATTCTTGCTTCTAAAGCATACGCAAGCAGAAATTTCAATGTACAATGATGTTTTCAAAAAAACAGTCAAAATGTGCTCCACTCGGGCTGAAAACGCTTGTTTGGGACATTACATTAATGTTGACTATAAATCATAAACTAAGCATTTTTCAGCTGAAATAATGAATGTAGTCCTCTTAATTCTTGCTTCTAAAGCATACGCAAACAGAAATTTCAATGTACAATGATGTTTTTAAAAAAACGGTCAAAATGTGCTCCACTCGGGCTGAAAACGCTGTTGGGGACATTTCATTAATGTTGACTATAAATCAAAAACTAAGCATTTTTCGGCTGAAATATTGAATGTAGTCCTCTTAATTCTTGCTTCTAAAGCATACGCAAGCAGAAATTTCAATGTACAATGATGTTTTCAAAAAAACAGTCAAAATGTGCTCCACTCGGGCTGAAAACGCTTGTTTGGAACATTTCATTAATGTTGACTATAAATCATAAACTAAGCATTTTTCAGCTGAAATAATGAATGTAGTCCTCTTGATTCTTGCTTCTAAAGCATACGCAAGCAGAAATTTCAATGTACAATGATGTTTTCAAAAAAACTGTCAAAATGTGCTCCACTCGGGCTGAAAACGCTTGTTTGGGACATTACATTAATGTTGACTATAAATCATAAACTAAGCATTTTTCAGCTGAAATAATGAATGTAGTCCTCTTAATTCTTGCTTCTAAAGCATACGCAAACAGAAATTTCAATGTACAGTGATGTTTTTAAAAAAACGGTCAAAATGTGCTCCACTCGGGCTGAAAACGCTTGTTTGGAACATTTCATTAATGTTGACTATAAATCATAAACTAAGCATTTTTCAGCTGAAATAATGAATGTAGTCCTCTTAATTCTTGCTTCTAAAGCATACGCAAGCAGAAATTTCAATGTACAATGATGTTTTCAAAAAAACAGTCAAAATGTGCTCCACTCGGGCTGAAAACGCTTGTTTGGGACATTACATTAATGTTGACTATAAATCATAAACTAAGCATTTTTCAGCTGAAATAATGAATGTAGTCCTCTTAATTCTTGCTTCTAAAGCATACGCAAGCAGAAATTTCAATGTACAATGATGTTTTCAAAAAAACAGTCAAAATGTGCTCCACTCGGGCTGAAAACGCTTGTTTGGGACATTACATTAATGTTGACTATAAATCATAAACTAAGCATTTTTCAGCTGAAATAATGAATTTAGTCCTCTTAATTCTTGCTTCTAAAGCAGACGCAAGCAGAAATTTCAATGTACAATGATGTTTTTAAAAAAACGGTCAAAATGTGCTCCACTCGGGCTGAAAACGCTTGTTTGGAACATTTCATTAATGTTGACTATAAATCATAAACTAAGCATTTTTCAGCTGAAATAATGAATGTAGTCCTCTTAATTCTTGCTTCTAAAGCATACGCAAGCAGAAATTTCAATGTACAATGATGTTTTTAAAAAAAACAGTCAAAATGTGCTCCACTCGGGCTGAAAACGCTGTTGGGGACATTTCATTAATGTTGACTATAAATCAAAAACTAAGCATTTTTCAGCTGAAATAATGAATGTAGTCCTCTTAATTCTTGCTTCTAAAGCATACGCAAGCAGAAATTTCAATGTACAATGATGTTTTTAAAAAAACAGTCAAAATGTGCTCCACTCGGGCTGAAAACGCTTGTTTGGGACATTTCATTAATGTTGACTATAAATCATAAACTAAGCATTTTTCAGCTGAAATAATGAATGTAGTCCTCTTAATTCCTGCTTCTAAAGCATACGCAAGCAGAAATTTCAATGTACAATGATGTTTTTAAAAAAACAGTCAAAATGTGCTCCACTCGGGCTGAAAACGCTGTTGGGGACATTTCATTAATGTTGACTATAAATCAAAAACTAAGCATTTTTCAGCTGAAATAATGAATGTAGTCCTCTTAATTCTTGCTTCTAAAGCATACGCAAACAGAAATTTCAATGTACAATGATGTTTTTAAAAAAACGGTCAAAATGTGCTCCACTCGGGCTGAAAACGCTTGTTTGGAACATTTCATTAATGTTGACTATAATTCATAAACTAAGCATATTTCAGCTGAAATAATGAATGTAGTCCTCTTAATTCTTGCTTCTAAAGCATACGCAAGCAGAAATTTCAATGTACAATGATGTTTTTAAAAAAACAGTCAAAATGTGCTCCACTCGGGCTGAAAACGCTGTTGGGGACATTTCATTAATGTTGACTATAAATCATAAACTAAGCATTTCTCAGCTGAAATAATGAATGTAGTCCTCTTAATTCTTGCTTCTAAAGCATACGCAAGCAGAAATTTCAATGTACAATGATGTTTTTAAAAAAACAGTCAAAATGTGCTCCACTCGGGCTGAAAACGCTTGTTTGGGACATTACATTAATGGTGACTATAAATCATAAACTAAGCATTTTTCAGCTGAAATAATGAATGTAGTCCTCTTAATTCTTGCTTCTAAAGCATACGCAAGCAGAAATTTCAATGTACAAAGATGTTTTTAAAAAAACAGTCAAAATGTGCTCCACTCGGGCTGAAAACGCTTGTTTGGGACATTTCATTAATGTTGACTATAAATCATAAACTAAGCATTTTTCAGCTGAAATAATGAATGTAGTCCTCTTAATTCTAGCTTCTAAAGCATACGCAAGCAGAAATTTCAATGTACAATGATGTTTTTAAAAAAACAGTCAAAATGTGCTCCACTCGGGCTGAAAACGCTTGTTTGGGACATTACATTAATGGTGACTATAAATCAAAAACTAAGCATTTTTCAGCTGAAATAATGAATGTAGTCCTCTTAATTCTTGCTTCTAAAGCATACGCAAGCAGAAATTTCAATGTACAATGATGTTTTTAAAAAAACAGTCAAAATGTGCTCCACTCGGGCTGAAAACGCTGTTGGGGACATTTCATTAATGTTGACTATAAATCAAAAACTAAGCATTTTTCAGCTGAAATAATGAATGTAGTCCTCTTAATTCTTGCTTCTAAAGCATACGCAAGCAGAAATTTCAATGTACAATGATGTTTTTAAAAAAACAGTCAAAATGTGCTCCACTCGGGCTGAAAACGCTTGTTTGGAACATTTCATTAATGTTGACTATAAATCATAAACTAAGCATTTTTCGGCTGAAATAATGAATGTAGTCCTCTTAATTCTTGCTTCTAAAGCATACGCAAGCAGAAATTTCAATGTACAATGATGTTTTTAAAAAAACAGTCAAAATGTGCTCCACTCGGGCTGAAAACGCTGTTGGGGACATTTCATTAATGTTGACTATAAATCAAAAACTAAGCATTTTTCAGCTGAAATAATGAATGTAGTCCTCTTAATTCTTGCTTCTAAAGCATACGCAAGCAGATATTTCAATGTACAATGATGTTTTTAAAAAAACAGTCAAAATGTGCTCCACTCGGGCTGAAAACGCTGTTGGGGACATTACATTAATGGTGACTATAAATCATAAACTAAGCATTTTTCAGCTGAAATAATGAATGTAGTCCTCTTAATTCTTGCTTCTAAAGCATACGCAAGCAGAAATTTCAATGTACAATGATGTTTTTAAAAAAACAGTCAAAATGTGCTCCACTCGGGCTGAAAACGCTTGTTTGGAACATTTCATTAATGTTGACTATAAATCATAAACTAAGCATTTTTCAGCTGAAATAATGAATGTAGTCCTCTTAATTCTTGCTTCTAAAGCATACGCAAGCAGAAATTTCAATGTACAATGATGTTTTTAAAAAAACAGTCAAAATGTGCTCCACTCGGGCTGAAAACGCTGTTGGGGACATTTCATTAATGTTGACTATAAATCAAAAACTAAGCATTTTTCAGCTGAAATAATGAATGTAGTCCTCTTAATTCTTGCTTCTAAAGCATACGCAAGCAGAAATTTCAATGTACAATGATGTTTTTAAAAAAACAGTCAAAATGTGCTCCACTCGGGCTGAAAACGCTTGTTTGGGACATTACATTAATGGTGACTATAAATCATAAACTAAGCATTTTTCAGCTGAAAAAATGAATGTAGTCCTCTTAATTCTTGTTTCTAAAGCATACGCAAGCAGAAATTTCAATGTACAATGATGTTTTTAAAAAAACAGTCAAAATGTGCTCCACTCAGGCTGAAAACGCTGTTGGGGACATTTCATTAATGTTGACTATAAATCATAAACTAAGCATTTTTCAGCTGAAATAATGAATGTAGTCCTCTTAATTCTTGCTTCTAAAGCATACGCAAGCAGAAATTTCAATGTACAATGATGTTTTTAAAAAAAACAGTCAAAATGTGCTCCACTCGGGCTGAAAACGCTGTTGGGGACATTTCATTAATGTTGACTATAAATCAAAAACTAAGCATTTTTCAGCTGAAATAATGAATGTAGTCCTCTTAATTCTTGCTTCTACAGCATACGCAAGCAGAAATTTCAATGTACAATGATGTTTTTAAAAAAACGGTCAAAATGTGCTCCACTCGGGCTGAAAACGCTTGTTTGGAACATTTCATTAATGTTGACTATAAATCATAAACTAAGCATTTTTCAGCTGAAATAATGAATGTAGTCCTCTTAATTCTTGCTTCTAAAGCATACGCAAGCAGAAATTTCAATGTACAATGATGTTTTCAAAAAAACAGTCAAAATGTGCTCCACTCGGGCTGAAAACGCTTGTTTGGGACATTACATTAATGTTGACTATAAATCATAAACTAAGCATTTTTCAGCTGAAATAATGAATGTAGTCCTCTGAATTCTTGCTTCTAAAGCATACGCAAGCAGAAATTTCAATGTACAATGATGTTTTTAAAAAAAACAGTCAAAATGTGCTCCACTCGGGCTGAAAACGCTGTTGGGGACATTTCATTAATGTTGACTATAAATCAAAAACTAAGCATTTTTCGGCTGAAATAATGAATGTAGTCCTCTTAATTCTTGCTTCTAAAGCATACGCAAGCAGAAATTTCAATGTACAATGATGTTTTTAAAAAAAACAGTCAAAATGTGCTCCACTCGGGCTGAAAACGCTGTTGGGGACATTTCATTAATGTTGACTATAAATCAAAAACTAAGCATTTTTCAGCTGAAATAATGAATGTAGTCCTCTTAATTCTTGCTTCTAAAGCATACGCAAGCAGAAATTTCAATGTACAATGATGTTTTTAAAAAAACAGTCAAAATGTGCTCCACTCAGGCTGAAAACGCTGTTGGGGACATTTCATTAATGTTGACTATAAATCATAAACTAAGCATTTTTCAGCTGAAATAATGAATGTAGTCCTCTTAATTCTTGCTTCTAAAGCATACGCAAGCAGAAATTTCAATGTACAATGATGTTTTTAAAAAAAACAGTCAAAATGTGCTCCACTCGGGCTGAAAACGCTGTTGGGGACATTTCATTAATGTTGACTATAAATCAAAAACTAAGCATTTTTCAGCTGAAATAATGAATGTAGTCCTCTTAATTCTTGCTTCTACAGCATACGCAAGCAGAAATTTCAATGTACAATGATGTTTTTAAAAAAACGGTCAAAATGTGCTCCACTCGGGCTGAAAACGCTTGTTTGGAACATTTCATTAATGTTGACTATAAATCATAAACTAAGCATTTTTCAGCTGAAATAATGAATGTAGTCCTCTTAATTCTTGCTTCTAAAGCATACGCAAGCAGAAATTTCAATGTACAATGATGTTTTCAAAAAAACAGTCAAAATGTGCTCCACTCGGGCTGAAAACGCTTGTTTGGGACATTACATTAATGTTGACTATAAATCATAAACTAAGCATTTTTCAGCTGAAATAATGAATGTAGTCCTCTGAATTCTTGCTTCTAAAGCATACGCAAGCAGAAATTTCAATGTACAATGATGTTTTCAAAAAAACAGTCAAAATGTGCTCCACTCGGGCTGAAAACGCTTGTTTGGGACATTACATTAATGTTGACTATAAATCATAAACTAAGAATTTTTCAGCTGAAATAATGAATGTAGTCCTCTTAATTCTTGCTTCTAAAGCAGACGCAAGCAGAAATTTCAATGTACAATGATGTTTTTAAAAAAACAGTCAAAATGTGCTCCACTCGGGCTGAAAACGCTTGTTTGGGACATTACATTATGTTGACTATAAATCATAAACTAAGCATTTTTCAGCTGAAATAATGAATGTAGTCCTCTTAATTCTTGCTTCTAAAGCATACGCAAGCAGAAATTTCAATGTACAATGATGTTTTCAAAAAAACAGTCAAAATGTGCTCCACTCGGGCTGAAAACGCTTGTTTGGGACATTACATTAATGTTGACTATAAATCATAAACTAAGCATTTTTCAGCTGAAATAATGAATGTAGTCCTCTTAATTCTTGCTTCTAAAGCATACGCAAACAGAAATTTCAATGTACAATGATGTTTTTAAAAAAACGGTCAAAATGTGCTCCACTCGGGCTGAAAACGCTGTTGGGGACATTTCATTAATGTTGACTATAAATCAAAAACTAAGCATTTTTCGGCTGAAATATTGAATGTAGTCCTCTTAATTCTTGCTTCTAAAGCATACGCAAGCAGAAATTTCAATGTACAATGATGTTTTCAAAAAAACAGTCAAAATGTGCTCCACTCGGGCTGAAAACGCTTGTTTGGAACATTTCATTAATGGTGACTATAAATCATAAACTAAGCATTTTTCAGCTGAAATAATGAATGTAGTCCTCTTGATTCTTGCTTCTAAAGCATACGCAAGCAGAAATTTCAATGTACAATGATGTTTTCAAAAAAACTGTCAAAATGTGCTCCACTCGGGCTGAAAACGCTTGTTTGGGACATTACATTAATGTTGACTATAAATCATAAACTAAGCATTTTTCAGCTGAAATAATGAATGTAGTCCTCTTAATTCTTGCTTCTAAAGCATACGCAAACAGAAATTTCAATGTACAATGATGTTTTTAAAAAAACGGTCAAAATGTGCTCCACTCGGGCTGAAAACGCTTGTTTGGGACATTACATTAATGTTGACTATAAATCATAAACTAAGCATTTTTCAGCTGAAATAATGAATGTAGTCCTCTTAATTCTTGCTTCTAAAGCATACGCAAACAGAAATTTCAATGTACAATGATGTTTTTAAAAAAACGGTCAAAATGTGCTCCACTCGGGCTGAAAACGCTGTTGGGGACATTTCATTAATGTTGACTATAAATCAAAAACTAAGCATTTTTCAGCTGAAATAATGAATGTAGTCCTCTTAATTCTTGCTTCTAAAGCATACGCAAGCAGAAATTTCAATGTACAATGATGTTTTTAAAAAAACAGTCAAAATGTGCTCCACTCAGGCTGAAAACGCTGTTGGGGACATTTCATTAATGTTGACTATAAATCATAAACTAAGCATTTTTCAGCTGAAATAATGAATGTAGTCCTCTTAATTCTTGCTTCTAAAGCATACGCAAGCAGAAATTTCAATGTACAATGATGTTTTTAAAAAAACAGTCAAAATGTGCTCCACTCGGGCTTAAAACGCTTGTTTGGGACATTACATTAATGTTGACTATAAATCATAAACTAAGCATTTTTCAGCTGAAATAATGAATGTAGTCCTCTTAATTCTTGCTTCTACAGCATACGCAAGCAGAAATTTCAATGTACAGTGATGTTTTTAAAAAAACGGTCAAAATGTGCTCCACTCGGGCTGAAAACGCTTGTTTGGAACATTTCATTAATGTTGACTATAAATCATAAACTAAGCATTTTTCAGCTGAAATAATGAATGTAGTCCTCTTAATTCTTGCTTCTAAAGCATACGCAAGCAGAAATTTCAATGTACAATGATGTTTTCAAAAAAACAGTCAAAATGTGCTCCACTCGGGCTGAAAACGCTTGTTTGGGACATTACATTAATGTTGACTATAAATCATAAACTAAGCATTTTTCAGCTGAAATAATGAATGTAGTCCTCTTAATTCTTGCTTCTAAAGCATACGCAAACAGAAATTTCAATGTACAATGATGTTTTTAAAAAAACGGTCAAAATGTGCTCCACTCGGGCTGAAAACGCTTGTTTGGGACATTACATTAATGTTGACTATAAATCATAAACTAAGCATTTTTCAGCTGAAATAATGAATTTAGTCCTCTTAATTCTTGCTTCTAAAGCAGACGCAAGCAGAAATTTCAATGTACAATGATGTTTTTAAAAAAACGGTCAAAATGTGCTCCACTCGGGCTGAAAACGCTTGTTTGGAACATTTCATTAATGTTGACTATAAATCATAAACTAAGCATTTTTCAGCTGAAATAATGAATGTAGTCCTCTTAATTCTTGCTTCTAAAGCATACGCAAGCAGAAATTTCAATGTACAATGATGTTTTTAAAAAAAACAGTCAAAATGTGCTCCACTCGGGCTGAAAACGCTGTTGGGGACATTTCATTAATGTTGACTATAAATCAAAAACTAAGCATTTTTCAGCTGAAATAATGAATGTAGTCCTCTTAATTCTTGCTTCTAAAGCATACGCAAGCAGAAATTTCAATGTACAATGATGTTTTTAAAAAAACAGTCAAAATGTGCTCCACTCAGGCTGAAAACGCTGTTGGGGACATTTCATTAATGTTGACTATAAATCATAAACTAAGCATTTTTCAGCTGAAATAATGAATGTAGTCCTCTTAATTCTTGCTTCTAAAGCATACGCAAGCAGAAATTTCAATGTACAATGATGTTTTTAAAAAAACAGTCAAAATGTGCTCCACTCGGGCTGAAAACGCTTGTTTGGGACATTACATTAATGTTGACTATAAATCATAAACTAAGCATTTTTCAGCTGAAATAATGAATGTAGTCCTCTTAATTCTTGCTTCTAAAGCAGACGCAAGCAGAAATTTCAATGTACAATGATGTTTTTAAAAAAACGGTCAAAATGTGCTCCACTCGGGCTGAAAACGCTTGTTTGGAACATTTCATTAATGTTGACTATAAATCATAAACTAAGCATTTTTCAGCTGAAATAATGAATGTAGTCCTCTTAATTCTTGCTTCTAAAGCATACGCAAGCAGAAATTTCAATGTACAATGATGTTTTTAAAAAAAACAGTCAAAATGTGCTCCACTCGGGCTGAAAACGCTGTTGGGGACATTTCATTAATGTTGACTATAAATCAAAAACTAAGCATTTTTCAGCTGAAATAATGAATGTAGTCCTCTTAATTCTTGCTTCTAAAGCATACGCAAGCAGAAATTTCAATGTACAATGATGTTTTTAAAAAAAACAGTCAAAATGTGCTCCACTCAGGCTGAAAACGCTGTTGGGGACATTTCATTAATGTTGACTATAAATCATAAACTAAGCATTTTTCAGCTGAAATAATGAATGTAGTCCTCTTAATTCTTGCTTCTAAAGCATACGCAAGCAGAAATTTCAATGTACAATGATGTTTTTAAAAAAACAGTCAAAATGTGCTCCACTCGGGCTGAAAACGCTTGTTTGGGACATTACATTAATGTTGACTATAAATCATAAACTAAGCATTTTTCAGCTGAAATAATGAATGTAGTCCTCTTAATTCTTGCTTCTACAGCATACGCAAGCAGAAATTTCAATGTACAATGATGTTTTTAAAAAAACGGTCAAAATGTGCTCCACTCGGGCTGAAAACGCTTGTTTGGAACATTTCGTTAATGTTGACTATAAATCATAAACTAAGCATTTTTCAGCTGAAATAATGAATGTAGTCCTCTTAATTCTTGCTTCTAAAGCATACGCAAGCAGAAATTTCAATGTACAATGATGTTTTTAAAAAAAACAGTCAAAATGTGCTCCACTCGGGCTGAAAACGCTGTTGGGGACATTTCATTAATGTTGACTATAAATCAAAAACTAAGCATTTTTCAGCTGAAATAATGAATGTAGTCCTCTTAATTCTTGCTTCTAAAGCATACGCAAGCAGAAATTTCAATGTACAATGATGTTTTTAAAAAACAGTCAAAATGTGCTCCACTCGGGCTGAAAACGCTGTTGGGGACATTTCATTAATGTTGACTATAAATCAAAAACTAAGCATTTTTCAGCTGAAATAATGAATGTAGTCCTCTTAATTCTTGCTTCTACAGCATACGCAAGCAGAAATTTCAATGTACAATGATGTTTTTAAAAAAACGGTCAAAATGTGCTCCACTCGGGCTGAAAACGCTTGTTTGGAACATTTCATTAATGTTGACTATAAATCATAAACTAAGCATTTTTCAGCTGAAATAATGAATGTAGTCCTCTTAATTCTTGCTTCTAAAGCATACGCAAGCAGAAATTTCAATGTACAATGATGTTTTTAAAAAAAACAGTCAAAATGTGCTCCACTCGGGCTGAAAACGCTGTCGGGGACATTTCATTAATGTTGACTATAAATCAAAAACTAAGCATTTTTCAGCTGAAATAATGAATGTAGTCCTCTTAATTCTTGCTTCTAAAGCATACGCAAGCAGAAATTTCAATGTACAATGATGTTTTTAAAAAAAACAGTCAAAATGTGCTCCACTCAGGCTGAAAACGCTGTTGGGGACATTTCATTAATGTTGACTATAAATCATAAACTAAGCATTTTTCAGCTGAAATAATGAATGTAGTCCTCTTAATTCTTGCTTCTAAAGCATACGCAAGCAGAAATTTCAATGTACAATGATGTTTTTAAAAAAACAGTCAAAATGTGCTCCACTCGGGCTGAAAACGCTTGTTTGGGACATTACATTAATCTTGACTATAAATCATAAACTAAGCATTTTTCAGCTGAAATAATGAATGTAGTCCTCTTAATTCTTGCTTCTACAGCATACGCAAGCAGAAATTTCAATGTACAATGATGTTTTTAAAAAAACGGTCAAAATGTGCTCCACTCGGGCTGAAAACGCTTGTTTGGAACATTTCATTAATGTTGACTATAAATCATAAACTAAGCATTTTTCAGCTGAAATAATGAATGTAGTCCTCTTAATTCTTGCTTCTAAAGCATACGCAAGCAGAAATTTCAATGTACAATGATGTTTTCAAAAAAACAGTCAAAATGTGCTCCACTCGGGCTGAAAACGCTTGTTTGGGACATTACATTAATGTTGACTATAAATCATAAACTAAGCATTTTTCAGCTGAAATAATGAATGTAGTCCTCTTAATTCTTGCTTCTAAAGCATACGCAAACAGAAATTTCAATGTACAATGATGTTTTTAAAAAAACGGTCAAAATGTGCTCCACTCGGGCTGAAAACGCTTGTTTGGGACATTTCATTAATGTTGACTATAAATCATAAACTAAGCATTTTTCAGCTGAAATAATGAATGTAGTCCTCTTAATTCTTGCTTCTAAAGCATACGCAAGCAGATATTTCAATGTACAATGATGTTTTTAAAAAAAACAGTCAAAATGTGCTCCACTCGGGCTGAAAACGCTGTTGGGGACATTTCATTAATGTTGACTATAAATCAAAAACTAAGCATTTTTCGGCTGAAATAATGAATGTAGTCCTCTTAATTCTTGCTTCTAAAGCATACGCAAGCAGAAATTTCAATGTACAATGATGTTTTTAAAAAAAACAGTCAAAATGTGCTCCACTCGGGCTGAAAACGCTGTTGGGGACATTTCATTAATGTTGACTATAAATCAAAAACTAAGCATTTTTCAGCTGAAATAATGAATGTAGTCCTCTTAATTCTTGCTTCTAAAGCATACGCAAGCAGAAATTTCAATGTAAAATGATGTTTTTAAAAAAACAGTCAAAATGTGCTCCACTCAGGCTGAAAACGCTGTTGGGGACATTTCATTAATGTTGACTATAAATCATAAACTAAGCATTTTTCAGCTGAAATAATGAATGTAGTCCTCTTAATTCTTGCTTCTAAAGCATACGCAAGCAGAAATTTCAATGTACAATGATGTTTTTAAAAAAAACAGTCAAAATGTGCTCCACTCGGGCTGAAAACGCTGTTGGGGACATTTCATTAATGTTGACTATAAATCAAAAACTAAGCATTTTTCAGCTGAAATAATGAATGTAGTCCTCTTAATTCTTGCTTCTACAGCATACGCAAGCAGAAATTTCAATGTACAATGATGTTTTTAAAAAAACGGTCAAAATGTGCTCCACTCGGGCTGAAAACGCTTGTTTGGAACATTTCATTAATGTTGACTATAAATCATAAACTAAGCATTTTTCAGCTGAAATAATGAATGTAGTCCTCTTAATTCTTGCTTCTAAAGCATACGCAAGCAGAAATTTCAATGTACAATGATGTTTTCAAAAAAACAGTCAAAATGTGCTCCACTCGGGCTGAAAACGCTTGTTTGGGACGTTACATTAATGTTGACTATAAATCATAAACTAAGCATTTTTCAGCTGAAATAATGAATGTAGTCCTCTTAATTCTTGCTTCTAAAGCATACGCAAGCAGAAATTTCAATGTACAATGATGTTTTCAAAAAAACAGTCAAAATGTGCTCCACTCGGGCTGAAAACGCTTGTTTGGGACATTACATTAATGTTGACTATAAATCATAAACTAAGCATTTTTCAGCTGAAATAATGAATGTAGTCCTCTTAATTCTTGCTTCTAAAGCATACGCAAACAGAAATTTCAATGTACAATGATGTTTTTAAAAAAACGGTCAAAATGTGCTCCACTCGGGCTGAAAACGCTTGTTTGGGACATTTCATTAATGTTGACTATAAATCATAAACTAAGCATTTTTCAGCTGAAATAATGAATGTAGTCCTCTTAATTCTTGCTTCTAAAGCATACGCAAGCAGAAATTTCAATGTACAATGATGTTTTTAAAAAAAACAGTCAAAATGTGCTCCACTCGGGCTGAAAACGCTGTTGGGGACATTTCATTAATGTTGACTATAAATCAAAAACTAAGCATTTTTCGGCTGAAATAATGAATGTAGTCCTCTTAATTCTTGCTTCTAAAGCATACGCAAGCAGAAATTTCAATGTACAATGATGTTTTTAAAAAAAACAGTCAAAATGTGCTCCACTCGGGCTGAAAACGCTGTTGGGGACATTTCATTAATGTTGACTATAAATCAAAAACTAAGCATTTTTCAGCTGAAATAATGAATGTAGTCCTCTTAATTCTTGCTTCTAAAGCATACGCAAGCAGAAATTTCAATGTAAAATGATGTTTTTAAAAAAACAGTCAAAATGTGCTCCACTCAGGCTGAAAACGCTGTTGGGGACATTTCATTAATGTTGACTATAAATCATAAACTAAGCATTTTTCAGCTGAAATAATGAATGTAGTCCTCTTAATTCTTGCTTCTAAAGCATACGCAAGCAGAAATTTCAATGTACAATGATGTTTTTAAAAAAACGGTCAAAATGTGCTCCACTCGGGCTGAAAACGCTTGTTGGGGACATTTCATTAATGTTGACTATAAATCATAAACTAAGCATTTTTCAGCTGAAATAATGAATGTAGTCCTCTTAATTCTTGCTTCTAAAGCATACGCAAGCAGAAATTTCAATGTACAATGATGTTTTTAAAAAAAACAGTCAAAATGTGCTCCACTCGGGCTGAAAACGCTGTTGGGGACATTTCATTAATGTTGACTATAAATCAAAAACTAAGCATTTTTCGGCTGAAATAATGAATGTAGTCCTCTTAATTCTTGCTTCTAAAGCATACGCAAGCAGAAATTTCAATGTACAATGATGTTTTTAAAAAAAACAGTCAAAATGTGCTCCACTCGGGCTGAAAACGCTGTTGGGGACATTTCATTAATGTTGACTATAAATCAAAAACTAAGCATTTTTCAGCTGAAATAATGAATGTAGTCCTCTTAATTCTTGCTTCTAAAGCATACGCAAGCAGAAATTTCAATGTAAAATGATGTTTTTAAAAAAACAGTCAAAATGTGCTCCACTCAGGCTGAAAACGCTGTTGGGGACATTTCATTAATGTTGACTATAAATCATAAACTAAGCATTTTTCAGCTGAAATAATGAATGTAGTCCTCTTAATTCTTGCTTCTAAAGCATACGCAAACAGAAATTTCAATGTACAATGATGTTTTTAAAAAAACGGTCAAAATGTGCTCCACTCGG
Organism: Hippichthys cyanospilos; assembly: GCF_059441005.1. Classification (NCBI taxonomy): domain Eukaryota; kingdom Metazoa; phylum Chordata; class Actinopteri; order Syngnathiformes; family Syngnathidae; genus Hippichthys; species Hippichthys cyanospilos. Next base: position 23,947,888 of record NC_142376.1, read on the forward strand.
GCTGAAAACGCTTGTTTGGAACATTTCATTAATGTTGACTATAATTCATAAACTAAGCATTTTTCAGCTGAAATAATGAATGTAGTCCTCTTAATTCTTGCTTCTAAAGCATACGCAAGCAGAAATTTCAATGTACAATGATGTTTTTAAAAAAACAGTCAAAATGTGCTCCACTCGGGCTGAAAACGCTTGTTTGGGATATTACATTAATGGTGACTATAAATCATAAACTAAGCATTTTTCAGCTGAAATAATGAATGTAGTCCTCTTAATTCTTGCTTCTAAAGCATACGCAAACAGAAATTTCAATGTACAATGATGTTTTTAAAAAAACGGTCAAAATGTGCTCCACTCGGGCTGAAAACGCTTGTTTGGAACATTTCATTAATGTTGACTATAAATCATAAACTAAGCATTTTTCAGCTGAAATAATGAATGTAGTCCTCTTAATTCTTGCTTCTAAAGCATACGCAAGCAGAAATTTCAATGTACAATGATGTTTTTAAAAAAACAGTCAAAATGTGCTCCACTCGGGCTGAAAACGCTTGTTTGGGACATTACAATAATGTTGACTATAAATCATAAACTAAGCATTTTTCAGCTGAAATAATGAATGTAGTCCTCTTAATTCTTGCTTCTAAAGCATACGCAAACAGAAATTTCAATGTACAATGATGTTTTTAAAAAAACGGTCAAAATGTGCTCCACTCGGGCTGAAAACGCTTGTTTGGAACATTTCATTAATGTTGACTATAATTCATAAACTAAGCATTTTTCAGCTGAAATAATGAATGTAGTCCTCTTAATTCTTGCTTCTAAAGCATACGCAAGCAGAAATTTCAATGTACAATGATGTTTTTAAAAAAACGGTCAAAATGTGCTCCACTCGGGCTGAAAACGCTTGTTTGGAACATTTCATTAATGTTGACTATAATTCATAAACTAAGCATTTTTCAGCTGAAATAATGAATGTAGTCCTCTTAATTCTTGCTTCTAAAGCATACGCAAGCAGAAATTTCAATGTACAATGATGTTTTTAAAAAAACAGTCAAAATGTGCTCCACTCGGGCTGAAAACGCTTGTTTGGAACATTTCATTAATGTTGACTATAAATCATAAACTAAGCATTTTTCGGCTGAAATAATGAATTTTGTCCTCTTAATTCTTGCTTCTAAAGCATACGCAAGCAGAAATTTCAATGTACAATGATGTTTTTAAAAAAACAGTCAAAATGTGCTCCACTCGGGCTGAAAACGCTGTTGGGGACATTTCATTAATGTTGACTATAAATCAAAAACTAAGCATTTTTCAGCTGAAATAATGAATGTAGTCCTCTTAATTCTTGCTTCTAAAGCATACGCAAGCAGAAATTTCAATGTACAATGATGTTTTTAAAAAAACAGTCAAAATGTGCTCCACTCGGGCTGAAAACGCTTGTTTGGAACATTTCATTAATGTTGACTATAAATCATAAACTAAGCATTTTTCGGCTGAAATAATGAATGTAGTCCTCTTAATTCTTGCTTCTAAAGCATACGCAAGCAGAAATTTCAATGTACAATGATGTTTTTAAAAAAACAGTCAAAATGTGCTCCACTCGGGCTGAAAACGCTGTTGGGGACATTTCATTAATGTTGACTATAAATCAAAAACTAAGCATTTTTCAGCTGAAATAATGAATGTAGTCCTCTTAAGTCTTGCTTCTAAAGCATACGCAAGCAGAAATTTCAATGTACAATGATGTTTTTAAAAAAACAGTCAAAATGTGCTCCACTCGGGCTGAAAACGCTTGTTTGGAACATTTCATTAATGTTGACTATAAATCATAAACTAAGCATTTTTCAGCTGAAATAATGAATGTAGTCCTCTTAATTCTTGCTTCTAAAGCATACGCAAGCAGAAATTTCAATGTACAATGATGTTTTTAAAAAAACAGTCAAAATGTGCTCCACTCGGGCTGAAAACGCTGTTGGGGACATTTCATTAATGTTGACTATAAATCAAAAACTAAGCATTTTTCAGCTGAAATAATGAATGTAGTCCTCTTAATTCTTGCTTCTAAAGCATACGCAAGCAGAAATTTCAATGTACAATGATGTTTTTAAAAAAACAGTCAAAATGTGCTCCACTCGGGCTGAAAACGCTTGTTGGGGACATTACATTAATGTTGACTATAAATCATAAACTAAGCATTTTTCAGCTGAAATAATGAATGTAGTCCTCTTAATTCTTGCTTCTAAAGCATACGCAAGCAGAAATTTCAATGTACAATGATGTTTTTAAAAAAACGGTCAAAATGTGCTCCACTCGGGCTGAAAACGCTTGTTTGGAACATTTCATTAATGTTGACTATAAATCATAAACTAAGCATTTTTCAGCTGAAATAATGAATGTAGTCCTCTTAATTCTTGCTTCTAAAGCATACGCAAGCAGAAATTTCAATGTACAATGATGTTTTTAAAAAAACAGTCAAAATGTGCTCCACTCGGGCTGAAAACGCTGTTGGGGACTTTTCATTAATGTTGACTATAAATCAAAAACTAAGCATTTTTCAGCTGAAATAATGAATGTAGTCCTCTTAATTCTTGCTTCTAAAGCATACGCAAGCAGAAATTTCAATGTACAATGATGTTTTTAAAAAAACAGTCAAAATGTGCTCCACTCGGGCTGAAAACGCTTGTTGGGGACATTACATTAATGTTGACTATAAATAATAAACTAAGCATTTTTCAGCTGAAATAATGAATGTAGTCCTCTTAATTCTTGCTTCTAAAGCATACGCAAACAGAAATTTCAATGTACAATGATGTTTTTAAAAAAACGGTCAAAATGTGCTCCACTCGGGCTGAAAACGCTTGTTTGGAACATTTCATTAATGTTGACTATAATTCATAAACTAAGCATTTTTCAGCTGAAATAATGAATGTAGTCCTCTTAATTCTTGCTTCTAAAGCATACGCAAGCAGAAATTTCAATGTACAATGATGTTTTTAAAAAAACAGTCAAAATGTGCTCCACTCGGGCTGAAAACGCTGTTGGGGACATTTCATTAATGTTGACTATAAATCAAAAACTAAGCATTTTTCAGCTGAAATAATGAATGTAGTCCTCTTAATTCTTGCTTCTAAAGCATACGCAGGCAGATATTTCAATGTACAATGATGTTTTTAAAAAAACAGTCAAAATGTGCTCCACTCGGGCTGAAAACGCTGTTGGGGACATTACATTAATGGTGACTATAAATCATAAACTAAGCATTTTTCAGCTGAAATAATGAATGTAGTCCTCTTAATTCTTGCTTCTAAAGCATACGCAAGCAGAAATTTCAATGTACAATGATGTTTTTAAAAAAACAGTCAAAATGTGCTCCACTCGGGCTGAAAACGCTTGTTTGGAACATTTCATTAATGTTGACTATAAATCATAAACTAAGCATTTTTCAGCTGAAATAATGAATGTAGTCCTCTTAATTCTTGCTTCTAAAGCATACGCAAGCAGAAATTTCAATGTCTAATGATGTTTTTAAAAAAACAGTCAAAATGTGCTCCACTCGGGCTGAAAACGCTGTTGGGGACATTTCATTAATGTTGACTATAAATCAAAAACTAAGCATTTTTCAGCTGAAATAATGAATGTAGTCCTCTTAATTCTTGCTTCTAAAGCATACGCAAGCAGAAATTTCAATGTACAATGATGTTTTTAAAAAAACAGTCAAAATGTGCTCCACTCGGGCTGAAAACGCTTGTTTGGGACATTTCATTAATGTTGACTATAAATCATAAACTAAGCATTTTTCAGCTGAAATAATGAATGTAGTCCTCTTAATTCCTGCTTCTAAAGCATACGCAAGCAGAAATTTCAATGTACAATGATGTTTTTAAAAAAACAGTCAAAATGTGCTCCACTCGGGCTGAAAACGCTGTTGGGGACATTTCATTAATGTTGACTATAAATCAAAAACTAAGCATTTTTCAGCTGAAATAATGAATGTAGTCCTCTTAATTCTTGCTTCTAAAGCATACGCAAGCAGAAATTTCAATGTACAATGATGTTTTCAAAAAAACAGTCAAAATGTGCTCCACTCGGGCTGAAAACGCTTGTTTGGAACATTTCATTAATGTTGACTATAAATCATAAACTAAGCATTTTTCAGCTGAAATAATGAATGTAGTCCTCTTGATTCTTGCTTCTAAAGCATACGCAAGCAGAAATTTCAATGTACAATGATGTTTTCAAAAAAACTGTCAAAATGTGCTCCACTCGGGCTGAAAACGCTTGTTTGGGACATTACATTAATGTTGACTATAAATCATAAACTAAGCATTTTTCAGCTGAAATAATGAATGTAGTCCTCTTAATTCTTGCTTCTAAAGCATACGCAAACAGAAATTTCAATGTACAGTGATGTTTTTAAAAAAACGGTCAAAATGTGCTCCACTCGGGCTGAAAACGCTTGTTTGGAACATTTCATTAATGTTGACTATAAATCATAAACTAAGCATTTTTCAGCTGAAATAATGAATGTAGTCCTCTTAATTCTTGCTTCTAAAGCATACGCAAGCAGAAATTTCAATGTACAATGATGTTTTCAAAAAAACAGTCAAAATGTGCTCCACTCGGGCTGAAAACGCTTGTTTGGGACATTACATTAATGTTGACTATAAATCATAAACTAAGCATTTTTCAGCTGAAATAATGAATGTAGTCCTCTTAATTCTTGCTTCTAAAGCATACGCAAGCAGAAATTTCAATGTACAATGATGTTTTCAAAAAAACAGTCAAAATGTGCTCCACTCGGGCTGAAAACGCTTGTTTGGGACATTACATTAATGTTGACTATAAATCATAAACTAAGCATTTTTCAGCTGAAATAATGAATTTAGTCCTCTTAATTCTTGCTTCTAAAGCAGACGCAAGCAGAAATTTCAATGTACAATGATGTTTTTAAAAAAACGGTCAAAATGTGCTCCACTCGGGCTGAAAACGCTTGTTTGGAACATTTCATTAATGTTGACTATAAATCATAAACTAAGCATTTTTCAGCTGAAATAATGAATGTAGTCCTCTTAATTCTTGCTTCTAAAGCATACGCAAGCAGAAATTTCAATGTACAATGATGTTTTTAAAAAAAACAGTCAAAATGTGCTCCACTCGGGCTGAAAACGCTGTTGGGGACATTTCATTAATGTTGACTATAAATCAAAAACTAAGCATTTTTCAGCTGAAATAATGAATGTAGTCCTCTTAATTCTTGCTTCTAAAGCATACGCAAGCAGAAATTTCAATGTACAATGATGTTTTTAAAAAAACAGTCAAAATGTGCTCCACTCAGGCTGAAAACGCTGTTGGGGACATTTCATTAATGTTGACTATAAATCATAAACTAAGCATTTTTCAGCTGAAATAATGAATGTAGTCCTCTTAATTCTTGCTTCTAAAGCATACGCAAGCAGAAATTTCAATGTACAATGATGTTTTTAAAAAAACAGTCAAAATGTGCTCCACTCAGGCTGAAAACGCTGTTGGGGACATTTCATTAATGTTGACTATAAATCATAAACTAAGCATTTTTCAGCTGAAATAATGAATGTAGTCCTCTTAATTCTTGCTTCTAAAGCATACGCAAGCAGAAATTTCAATGTACAATGATGTTTTTAAAAAAACAGTCAAAATGTGCTCCACTCGGGCTGAAAACGCTTGTTTGGGACATTACATTAATGTTGACTATAAATCATAAACTAAGCATTTTTCAGCTGAAATAATGAATGTAGTCCTCTTAATTCTTGCTTCTAAAGCAGACGCAAGCAGAAATTTCAATGTACAATGATGTTTTTAAAAAAATGGTCAAAATGTGCTCCACTCGGGCTGAAAACGCTTGTTTGGAACATTTCATTAATGTTGACTATAAATCATAAACTAAGCATTTTTCAGCTGAAATAATGAATGTAGTCCTCTTAATTCTTGCTTCTAAAGCATACGCAAGCAGAAATTTCAATGTACAATGATGTTTTTAAAAAAACAGTCAAAATGTGCTCCACTCAGGCTGAAAACGCTGTTGGGGACATTTCATTAATGTTGACTATAAATCATAAACTAAGCATTTTTCAGCTGAAATAATGAATGTAGTCCTCTTAATTCTTGCTTCTAAAGCATACGCAAGCAGAAATTTCAATGTACAATGATGTTTTTAAAAAAACAGTCAAAATGTGCTCCACTCGGGCTGAAAACGCTTGTTTGGGACATTACATTAATGTTGACTATAAATCATAAACTAAGCATTTTTCAGCTGAAATAATGAATGTAGTCCTCTTAATTCTTGCTTCTACAGCATACGCAAGCAGAAATTTCAATGTACAGTGATGTTTTTAAAAAAACGGTCAAAATGTGCTCCACTCGGGCTGAAAACGCTTGTTTGGAACATTTCATTAATGTTGACTATAAATCATAAACTAAGCATTTTTCAGCTGAAATAATGAATGTAGTCCTCTTAATTCTTGCTTCTAAAGCATACGCAAGCAGAAATTTCAATGTACAATGATGTTTTCAAAAAAACAGTCAAAATGTGCTCCACTCGGGCTGAAAACGCTTGTTTGGGACATTACATTAATGTTGACTATAAATCATAAACTAAGCATTTTTCAGCTGAAATAATGAATGTAGTCCTCTTAATTCTTGCTTCTCAAGCATACGCAAACAGAAATTTCAATGTACAATGATGTTTTTAAAAAAACGGTCAAAATGTGCTCCACTCGGGCTGAAAACGCTTGTTTGGAACATTTCATTAATGTTGACTATAAATCATAAACTAAGCATTTTTCAGCTGAAATAATGAATGTAGTCCTCTTGATTCTTGCTTCTAAAGCATACGCAAGCAGAAATTTCAATGTACAATGATGTTTTCAAAAAAACTGTCAAAATGTGCTCCACTCGGGCTGAAAACGCTTGTTTGGGACATTACATTAATGTTGACTATAAATCATAAACTAAGCATTTTTCAGCTGAAATAATGAATGTAGTCCTCTTAATTCTTGCTTCTAAAGCATACGCAAACAGAAATTTCAATGTACAATGATGTTTTTAAAAAAACGGTCAAAATGTGCTCCACTCGGGCTGAAAACGCTTGTTTGGGACATTACATTAATGTTGACTATAAATCATAAACTAAGCATTTTTCAGCTGAAATAATGAATGTAGTCCTCTTAATTCTTGCTTCTAAAGCATACGCAAACAGAAATTTCAATGTACAATGATGTTTTTAAAAAAACGGTCAAAATGTGCTCCACTCGGGCTGAAAACGCTGTTGGGGACATTTCATTAATGTTGACTATAAATCAAAAACTAAGCATTTTTCAGCTGAAATAATGAATGTAGTCCTCTTAATTCTTGCTTCTAAAGCATACGCAAGCAGAAATTTCAATGTACAATGATGTTTTTAAAAAAACAGTCAAAATGTGCTCCACTCAGGCTGAAAACGCTGTTGGGGACATTTCATTAATGTTGACTATAAATCATAAACTAAGCATTTTTCAGCTGAAATAATGAATGTAGTCCTCTTAATTCTTGCTTCTAAAGCATACGCAAGCAGAAATTTCAATGTACAATGATGTTTTTAAAAAAACAGTCAAAATGTGCTCCACTCGGGCTTAAAACGCTTGTTTGGGACATTACATTAATGTTGACTATAAATCATAAACTAAGCATTTTTCAGCTGAAATAATGAATGTAGTCCTCTTAATTCTTGCTTCTACAGCATACGCAAGCAGAAATTTCAATGTACAGTGATGTTTTTAAAAAAACGGTCAAAATGTGCTCCACTCGGGCTGAAAACGCTTGTTTGGAACATTTCATTAATGTTGACTATAAATCATAAACTAAGCATTTTTCAGCTGAAATAATGAATGTAGTCCTCTTAATTCTTGCTTCTAAAGCATACGCAAGCAGAAATTTCAATGTACAATGATGTTTTCAAAAAAACAGTCAAAATGTGCTCCACTCGGGCTGAAAACGCTTGTTTGGGACATTACATTAATGTTGACTATAAATCATAAACTAAGCATTTTTCAGCTGAAATAATGAATGTAGTCCTCTTAATTCTTGCTTCTAAAGCATACGCAAGCAGAAATTTCAATGTACAATGATGTTTTCAAAAAAACAGTCAAAATGTGCTCCACTCGGGCTGAAAACGCTTGTTTGGGACATTACATTAATGTTGACTATAAATCATAAACTAAGCATTTTTCAGCTGAAATAATGAATTTAGTCCTCTTAATTCTTGCTTCTAAAGCAGACGCAAGCAGAAATTTCAATGTACAATGATGTTTTTAAAAAAAACGGTCAAAATGTGCTCCACTCGGGCTGAAAACGCTTGTTTGGAACATTTCATTAATGTTGACTATAAATCAAAAACTAAGCATTTTTCAGCTGAAATAATGAATGTAGTCCTCTTAATTCTTGCTTCTAAAGCATACGCAAGCAGAAATTTCAATGTACAATGATGTTTTTAAAAAAAACAGTCAAAATGTGCTCCACTCGGGCTGAAAACGCTGTTGGGGACATTTCATTAATGTTGACTATAAATCAAAAACTAAGCATTTTTCAGCTGAAATAATGAATGTAGTCCTCTTAATTCTTGCTTCTAAAGCATACGCAAGCAGAAATTTCAATGTACAATGATGTTTTTAAAAAAACAGTCAAAATGTGCTCCACTCAGGCTGAAAACGCTGTTGGGGACATTTCATTAATGTTGACTATAAATCATAAACTAAGCATTTTTCAGCTGAAATAATGAATGTAGTCCTCTTAATTCTTGCTTCTAAAGCATACGCAAGCAGAAATTTCAATGTACAATGATGTTTTTAAAAAAACAGTCAAAATGTGCTCCACTCGGGCTGAAAACGCTTGTTTGGGACATTACATTAATGTTGACTATAAATCATAAACTAAGCATTTTTCAGCTGAAATAATGAATGTAGTCCTCTTAATTCTTGCTTCTACAGCATACGCAAGCAGAAATTTCAATGTACAGTGATGTTTTTAAAAAAACGGTCAAAATGTGCTCCACTCGGGCTGAAAACGCTTGTTTGGAACATTTCATTAATGTTGACTATAAATCATAAACTAAGCATTTTTCAGCTGAAATAATGAATGTAGTCCTCTTAATTCTTGCTTCTAAAGCATACGCAAGCAGAAATTTCAATGTACAATGATGTTTTCAAAAAAACAGTCAAAATGTGCTCCACTCGGGCTGAAAACGCTTGTTTGGGACATTACATTAATGTTGACTATAAATCATAAACTAAGCATTTTTCAGCTGAAATAATGAATGTAGTCCTCTTAATTCTTGCTTCTAAAGCATACGCAAGCAGAAATTTCAATGTACAATGATGTTTTCAAAAAAACAGTCAAAATGTGCTCCACTCGGGCTGAAAACGCTTGTTTGGGACATTACATTAATGTTGACTATAAATCATAAACTAAGCATTTTTCAGCTGAAATAATGAATTTAGTCCTCTTAATTCTTGCTTCTAAAGCAGACGCAAGCAGAAATTTCAATGTACAATGATGTTTTTAAAAAAACGGTCAAAATGTGCTCCACTCGGGCTGAAAACGCTTGTTTGGAACATTTCATTAATGTTGACTATAAATCATAAACTAAGCATTTTTCAGCTGAAATAATGAATGTAGTCCTCTTAATTCTTGCTTCTAAAGCATACGCAAGCAGAAATTTCAATGTACAATGATGTTTTTAAAAAAAACAGTCAAAATGTGCTCCACTCGGGCTGAAAACGCTGTTGGGGACATTTCATTAATGTTGACTATAAATCAAAAACTAAGCATTTTTCAGCTGAAATAATGAATGTAGTCCTCTTAATTCTTGCTTCTAAAGCATACGCAAGCAGAAATTTCAATGTACAATGATGTTTTTAAAAAAACAGTCAAAATGTGCTCCACTCAGGCTGAAAACGCTGTTGGGGACATTTCATTAATGTTGACTATAAATCATAAACTAAGCATTTTTCAGCTGAAATAATGAATGTAGTCCTCTTAATTCTTGCTTCTAAAGCATACGCAAGCAGAAATTTCAATGTACAATGATGTTTTTAAAAAAACAGTCAAAATGTGCTCCACTCGGGCTGAAAACGCTTGTTTGGGACATTACATTAATGTTGACTATAAATCATAAACTAAGCATTTTTCAGCTGAAATAATGAATGTAGTCCTCTTAATTCTTGCTTCTAAAGCAGACGCAAGCAGAAATTTCAATGTACAATGATGTTTTTAAAAAAACGGTCAAAATGTGCTCCACTCGGGCTGAAAACGCTTGTTTGGAACATTTCATTAATGTTGACTATAAATCATAAACTAAGCATTTTTCAGCTGAAATAATGAATGTAGTCCTCTTAATTCTTGCTTCTAAAGCATACGCAAGCAGAAATTTCAATGTACAATGATGTTTTTAAAAAAAACAGTCAAAATGTGCTCCACTCGGGCTGAAAACGCTGTTGGGGACATTTCATTAATGTTGACTATAAATCAAAAACTAAGCATTTTTCAGCTGAAATAATGAATGTAGTCCTCTTAATTCTTGCTTCTAAAGCATACGCAAGCAGAAATTTCAATGTACAATGATGTTTTTAAAAAAACAGTCAAAATGTGCTCCACTCAGGCTGAAAACGCTGTTGGGGACATTTCATTAATGTTGACTATAAATCATAAACTAAGCATTTTTCAGCTGAAATAATGAATGTAGTCCTCTTAATTCTTGCTTCTAAAGCATACGCAAGCAGAAATTTCAATGTACAATGATGTTTTTAAAAAAACAGTCAAAATGTGCTCCACTCGGGCTGAAAACGCTTGTTTGGGACATTACATTAATGTTGACTATAAATCATAAACTAAGCATTTTTCAGCTGAAATAATGAATGTAGTCCTCTTAATTCTTGCTTCTACAGCATACGCAAGCAGAAATTTCAATGTACAATGATGTTTTTAAAAAAACGGTCAAAATGTGCTCCACTCGGGCTGAAAACGCTTGTTTGGAACATTTCGTTAATGTTGACTATAAATCATAAACTAAGCATTTTTCAGCTGAAATAATGAATGTAGTCCTCTTAATTCTTGCTTCTAAAGCATACGCAAGCAGAAATTTCAATGTACAATGATGTTTTTAAAAAAAACAGTCAAAATGTGCTCCACTCGGGCTGAAAACGCTGTTGGGGACATTTCATTAATGTTGACTATAAATCAAAAACTAAGCATTTTTCAGCTGAAATAATGAATGTAGTCCTCTTAATTCTTGCTTCTAAAGCATACGCAAGCAGAAATTTCAATGTACAATGATGTTTTTAAAAAACAGTCAAAATGTGCTCCACTCGGGCTGAAAACGCTGTTGGGGACATTTCATTAATGTTGACTATAAATCAAAAACTAAGCATTTTTCAGCTGAAATAATGAATGTAGTCCTCTTAATTCTTGCTTCTACAGCATACGCAAGCAGAAATTTCAATGTACAATGATGTTTTTAAAAAAACGGTCAAAATGTGCTCCACTCGGGCTGAAAACGCTTGTTTGGAACATTTCATTAATGTTGACTATAAATCATAAACTAAGCATTTTTCAGCTGAAATAATGAATGTAGTCCTCTTAATTCTTGCTTCTAAAGCATACGCAAGCAGAAATTTCAATGTACAATGATGTTTTTAAAAAAAACAGTCAAAATGTGCTCCACTCGGGCTGAAAACGCTGTCGGGGACATTTCATTAATGTTGACTATAAATCAAAAACTAAGCATTTTTCAGCTGAAATAATGAATGTAGTCCTCTTAATTCTTGCTTCTAAAGCATACGCAAGCAGAAATTTCAATGTACAATGATGTTTTTAAAAAAAACAGTCAAAATGTGCTCCACTCAGGCTGAAAACGCTGTTGGGGACATTTCATTAATGTTGACTATAAATCATAAACTAAGCATTTTTCAGCTGAAATAATGAATGTAGTCCTCTTAATTCTTGCTTCTAAAGCATACGCAAGCAGAAATTTCAATGTACAATGATGTTTTTAAAAAAACAGTCAAAATGTGCTCCACTCGGGCTGAAAACGCTTGTTTGGGACATTACATTAATCTTGACTATAAATCATAAACTAAGCATTTTTCAGCTGAAATAATGAATGTAGTCCTCTTAATTCTTGCTTCTACAGCATACGCAAGCAGAAATTTCAATGTACAATGATGTTTTTAAAAAAACGGTCAAAATGTGCTCCACTCGGGCTGAAAACGCTTGTTTGGAACATTTCATTAATGTTGACTATAAATCATAAACTAAGCATTTTTCAGCTGAAATAATGAATGTAGTCCTCTTAATTCTTGCTTCTAAAGCATACGCAAGCAGAAATTTCAATGTACAATGATGTTTTCAAAAAAACAGTCAAAATGTGCTCCACTCGGGCTGAAAACGCTTGTTTGGGACATTACATTAATGTTGACTATAAATCATAAACTAAGCATTTTTCAGCTGAAATAATGAATGTAGTCCTCTTAATTCTTGCTTCTAAAGCATACGCAAACAGAAATTTCAATGTACAATGATGTTTTTAAAAAAACGGTCAAAATGTGCTCCACTCGGGCTGAAAACGCTTGTTTGGGACATTTCATTAATGTTGACTATAAATCATAAACTAAGCATTTTTCAGCTGAAATAATGAATGTAGTCCTCTTAATTCTTGCTTCTAAAGCATACGCAAGCAGAAATTTCAATGTACAATGATGTTTTTAAAAAAAACAGTCAAAATGTGCTCCACTCGGGCTGAAAACGCTGTTGGGGACATTTCATTAATGTTGACTATAAATCAAAAACTAAGCATTTTTCGGCTGAAATAATGAATGTAGTCCTCTTAATTCTTGCTTCTAAAGCATACGCAAGCAGAAATTTCAATGTACAATGATGTTTTTAAAAAAAACAGTCAAAATGTGCTCCACTCGGGCTGAAAACGCTGTTGGGGACATTTCATTAATGTTGACTATAAATCAAAAACTAAGCATTTTTCAGCTGAAATAATGAATGTAGTCCTCTTAATTCTTGCTTGTAAAGCATACGCAAGCAGAAATTTCAATGTAAAATGATGTTTTTAAAAAAACAGTCAAAATGTGCTCCACTCAGGCTGAAAACGCTGTTGGGGACATTTCATTAATGTTGACTATAAATCATAAACTAAGCATTTTTCAGCTGAAATAATGAATGTAGTCCTCTTAATTCTTGCTTCTAAAGCATACGCAAGCAGAAATTTCAATGTACAATGATGTTTTTAAAAAAAACAGTCAAAATGTGCTCCACTCGGGCTGAAAACGCTGTTGGGGACATTTCATTAATGTTGACTATAAATCAAAAACTAAGCATTTTTCAGCTGAAATAATGAATGTAGTCCTCTTAATTCTTGCTTCTACAGCATACGCAAGCAGAAATTTCAATGTACAATGATGTTTTTAAAAAAACAGTCAAAATGTGCTCCACTCGGGCTGAAAACGCTTGTTTGGAACATTTCATTAATGTTGACTATAAATCATAAACTAAGCATTTTTCAGCTGAAATAATGAATGTAGTCCTCTTAATTCTTGCTTCTAAAGCATACGCAAGCAGAAATTTCAATGTACAATGATGTTTTCAAAAAAACAGTCAAAATGTGCTCCACTCGGGCTGAAAACGCTTGTTTGGGACATTACATTAATGTTGACTATAAATCATAAACTAAGCATTTTTCAGCTGAAATAATGAATGTAGTCCTCTTAATTCTTGCTTCTAAAGCATACGCAAACAGAAATTTCAATGTACAATGATGTTTTTAAAAAAACGGTCAAAATGTGCTCCACTCGGGCTGAAAACGCTTGTTTGGGACATTTCATTAATGTTGACTATAAATCATAAACTAAGCATTTTTCAGCTGAAATAATGAATGTAGTCCTCTTAATTCTTGCTTCTAAAGCATACGCAAGCAGAAATTTCAATGTACAATGATGTTTTTAAAAAAAACAGTCAAAATGTGCTCCACTCGGGCTGAAAACGCTGTTGGGGACATTTCATTAATGTTGACTATAAATCAAAAACTAAGCATTTTTCGGCTGAAATAATGAATGTAGTCCTCTTAATTCTTGCTTCTAAAGCATACGCAAGCAGAAATTTCAATGTACAATGATGTTTTTAAAAAAAACAGTCAAAATGTGCTCCACTCGGGCTGAAAACGCTGTTGGGGACATTTCATTAATGTTGACTATAAATCAAAAACTAAGCATTTTTCAGCTGAAATAATGAATGTAGTCCTCTTAATTCTTGCTTCTAAAGCATACGCAAGCAGAAATTTCAATGTAAAATGATGTTTTTAAAAAAACAGTCAAAATGTGCTCCACTCAGGCTGAAAACGCTGTTGGGGACATTTCATTAATGTTGACTATAAATCATAAACTAAGCATTTTTCAGCTGAAATAATGAATGTAGTCCTCTTAATTCTTGCTTCTAAAGCATACGCAAGCAGAAATTTCAATGTACAATGATGTTTTTAAAAAAACGGTCAAAATGTGCTCCACTCGGGCTGAAAACGCTTGTTGGGGACATTTCATTAATGTTGACTATAAATCATAAACTAAGCATTTTTCAGCTGAAATAATGAATGTAGTCCTCTTAATTCTTGCTTCTAAAGCATACGCAAGCAGAAATTTCAATGTACAATGATGTTTTTAAAAAAAACAGTCAAAATGTGCTCCACTCGGGCTGAAAACGCTGTTGGGGACATTTCATTAATGTTGACTATAAATCAAAAACTAAGCATTTTTCGGCTGAAATAATGAATGTAGTCCTCTTAATTCTTGCTTCTAAAGCATACGCAAGCAGAAATTTCAATGTACAATGATGTTTTTAAAAAAAACAGTCAAAATGTGCTCCACTCGGGCTGAAAACGCTGTTGGGGACATTTCATTAATGTTGACTATAAATCAAAAACTAAGCATTTTTCAGCTGAAATAATGAATGTAGTCCTCTTAATTCTTGCTTCTAAAGCATACGCAAGCAGAAATTTCAATGTAAAATGATGTTTTTAAAAAAACAGTCAAAATGTGCTCCACTCAGGCTGAAAACGCTGTTGGGGACATTTCATTAATGTTGACTATAAATCATAAACTAAGCATTTTTCAGCTGAAATAATGAATGTAGTCCTCTTAATTCTTGCTTCTAAAGCATACGCAAACAGAAATTTCAATGTACAATGATGTTTTTAAAAAAACGGTCAAAATGTGCTCCACTCGGGCTGAAAACGCTTGTTTGGAACATTTCATTAATGTTGACTATAATTCATAAACTAAGCATTTTTCAGCTGAAATAATGAATGTAGTCCTCTTAATTCTTGCTTCTAAAGCATACGCAAGCAGAAATTTCAATGTACAATGATGTTTTTAAAAAAACAGTCAAAATGTGCTCCACTCGGGCTGAAAACGCTTGTTTGGGATATTACATTAATGGTGACTATAAATCATAAACTAAGCATTTTTCAGCTGAAATAATGAATGTAGTCCTCTTAATTCTTGCTTCTAAAGCATACGCAAACAGAAATTTCAATGTACAATGATGTTTTTAAAAAAACGGTCAAAATGTGCTCCACTCGGGCTGAAAACGCTTGTTTGGAACATTTCATTAATGTTGACTATAAATCATAAACTAAGCATTTTTCAGCTGAAATAATGAATGTAGTCCTCTTAATTCTTGCTTCTAAAGCATACGCAAGCAGAAATTTCAATGTACAATGATGTTTTTAAAAAAACTGTCAAAATGTGCTCCACTCGGGCTGAAAACGCTTGTTTGGGACATTACAATAATGTTGACTATAAATCATAAACTAAGCATTTTTCAGCTGAAATAATGAATGTAGTCCTCTTAATTCTTGCTTCTAAAGCATACGCAAACAGAAATTTCAATGTACAATGATGTTTTTAAAAAAACTGTCAAAATGTGCTCCACTCGGGCTGAAAACGCTTGTTTGGAACATTTCATTAATGTTGACTATAATTCATAAACTAAGCATTTTTCAGCTGAAATAATGAATGTAGTCCTCTTAATTCTTGCTTCTAAAGCATACGCAAGCAGAAATTTCAATGTACAATGATGTTTTTAAAAAAACGGTCAAAATGTGCTCCACTCGGGCTGAAAACGCTTGTTTGGAACATTTCATTAATGTTGACTATAATTCATAAACTAAGCATTTTTCAGCTGAAATAATGAATGTAGTCCTCTTAATTCTTGCTTCTAAAGCATACGCAAGCAGAAATTTCAATGTACAATGATGTTTTTAAAAAAACAGTCAAAATGTGCTCCACTCGGGCTGAAAACGCTGTTGGGGACATTTCATTAATGTTGACTATAAATCAAAAACTAAGCATTTTTCAGCTGAAATAATGAATGTAGTCCTCTTAATTCTTGCTTCTAAAGCATACGCAAGCAGAAATTTCAATGTACAATGATGTTTTTAAAAAAACAGTCAAAATGTGCTCCACTCGGGCTGAAAACGCTTGTTTGGAACATTTCATTAATGTTGACTATAAATCATAAACTAAGCATTTTTCGGCTGAAATAATGAATGTAGTCCTCTTAATTCTTGCTTCTAAAGCATACGCAAGCAGAAATTTCAATGTCTAATGATGTTTTTAAAAAAACAGTCAAAATGTGCTCCACTCGGGCTGAAAACGCTGTTGGGGACATTTCATTAATGTTGACTATAAATCAAAAACTAAGCATTTTTCAGCTGAAATAATGAATGTAGTCCTCTTAATTCTAGCTTCTAAAGCATACGCAAGCAGAAATTTCAATGTACAATGATGTTTTTAAAAAAACAGTCAAAATGTGCTCCACTCGGGCTGAAAACGCTTGTTTGGGACATTTCATTAATGTTGACTATAAATCATAAACTAAGCATTTTTCAGCTGAAATAATGAATGTAGTCCTCTTAATTCCTGCTTCTAAAGCATACGCAAGCAGAAATTTCAATGTACAATGATGTTTTTAAAAAAACAGTCAAAATGTGCTCCACTCGGGCTGAAAACGCTGTTGGGGACATTTCATTAATGTTGACTATAAATCAAAAACTAAGCATTTTTCAGCTGAAATAATGAATGTAGTCCTCTTAATTCTTGCTTCTAAAGCATACGCAAACAGAAATTTCAATGTACAATGATGTTTTTAAAAAAACGGTCAAAATGTGCTCCACTCGGGCTGAAAACGCTTGTTTGGAACATTTCATTAATGTTGACTATAATTCATAAACTAAGCATATTTCAGCTGAAATAATGAATGTAGTCCTCTTAATTCTTGCTTCTAAAGCATACGCAAGCAGAAATTTCAATGTACAATGATGTTTTTAAAAAAACAGTCAAAATGTGCTCCACTCGGGCTGAAAACGCTGTTGGGGACATTTCATTAATGTTGACTATAAATCATAAACTAAGCATTTCTCAGCTGAAATAATGAATGTAGTCCTCTTAATTCTTGCTTCTAAAGCATACGCAAGCAGAAATTTCAATGTACAATGATGTTTTTAAAAAAACAGTCAAAATGTGCTCCACTCGGGCTGAAAACGCTTGTTTGGGACATTTCATTAATGTTGACTATAAATCATAAACTAAGCATTTTTCAGCTGAAATAATGAATGTAGTCCTCTTAATTCTAGCTTCTAAAGCATACGCAAGCAGAAATTTCAATGTACAATGATGTTTTTAAAAAAACAGTCAAAATGTGCTCCACTCGGGCTGAAAACGCTTGTTTGGGACATTACATTAATGGTGACTATAAATCATAAACTAAGCATTTTTCAGCTGAAATAATGAATGTAGTCCTCTTAATTCTTGCTTCTAAAGCATACGCAAGCAGAAATTTCAATGTACAAAGATGTTTTTAAAAAAACAGTCAAAATGTGCTCCACTCGGGCTGAAAACGCTTGTTTGGGACATTTCATTAATGTTGACTATAAATCATAAACTAAGCATTTTTCAGCTGAAATAATGAATGTAGTCCTCTTAATTCTAGCTTCTAAAGCATACGCAAGCAGAAATTTCAATGTACAATGATGTTTTTAAAAAAACAGTCAAAATGTGCTCCACTCGGGCTGAAAACGCTTGTTTGGGACATTACATTAATGGTGACTATAAATCAAAAACTAAGCATTTTTCAGCTGAAATAATGAATGTAGTCCTCTTAATTCTTGCTTCTAAAGCATACGCAAGCAGAAATTTCAATGTACAATGATGTTTTTAAAAAAACAGTCAAAATGTGCTCCACTCGGGCTGAAAACGCTGTTGGGGACATTTCATTAATGTTGACTATAAATCAAAAACTAAGCATTTTTCAGCTGAAATAATGAATGTAGTCCTCTTAATTCTTGCTTCTAAAGCATACGCAAGCAGAAATTTCAATGTACAATGATGTTTTTAAAAAAACAGTCAAAATGTGCTCCACTCGGGCTGAAAACGCTTGTTTGGAACATTTCATTAATGTTGACTATAAATCATAAACTAAGCATTTTTCGGCTGAAATAATGAATGTAGTCCTCTTAATTCTTGCTTCTAAAGCATACGCAAGCAGAAATTTCAATGTACAATGATGTTTTTAAAAAAACAGTCAAAATGTGCTCCACTCGGGCTGAAAACGCTGTTGGGGACATTTCATTAATGTTGACTATAAATCAAAAACTAAGCATTTTTCAGCTGAAATAATGAATGTAGTCCTCTTAATTCTTGCTTCTAAAGCATACGCAAGCAGATATTTCAATGTACAATGATGTTTTTAAAAAAACAGTCAAAATGTGCTCCACTCGGGCTGAAAACGCTGTTGGGGACATTACATTAATGGTGACTATAAATCATAAACTAAGCATTTTTCAGCTGAAATAATGAATGTAGTCCTCTTAATTCTTGCTTCTAAAGCATACGCAAGCAGAAATTTCAATGTACAATGATGTTTTTAAAAAAACAGTCAAAATGTGCTCCACTCGGGCTGAAAACGCTTGTTTGGAACATTTCATTAATGTTGACTATAAATCATAAACTAAGCATTTTTCAGCTGAAATAATGAATGTAGTCCTCTTAATTCTTGCTTCTAAAGCATACGCAAGCAGAAATTTCAATGTACAATGATGTTTTTAAAAAAACAGTCAAAATGTGCTCCACTCGGGCTGAAAACGCTGTTGGGGACATTTCATTAATGTTGACTATAAATCAAAAACTAAGCATTTTTCAGCTGAAATAATGAATGTAGTCCTCTTAATTCTTGCTTCTAAAGCATACGCAAGCAGAAATTTCAATGTACAATGATGTTTTTAAAAAAACAGTCAAAATGTGCTCCACTCGGGCTGAAAACGCTTGTTTGGGACATTTCATTAATGTTGACTATAAATCATAAACTAAGCATTTTTCAGCTGAAATAATGAATGTAGTCCTCTTAATTCCTGCTTCTAAAGCATACGCAAGCAGAAATTTCAATGTACAATGATGTTTTTAAAAAAACAGTCAAAATGTGCTCCACTCGGGCTGAAAACGCTGTTGGGGACATTTCATTAATGTTGACTATAAATCAAAAACTAAGCATTTTTCAGCTGAAATAATGAATGTAGTCCTCTTAATTCTTGCTTCTAAAGCATACGCAAACAGAAATTTCAATGTACAATGATGTTTTTAAAAAAACGGTCAAAATGTGCTCCACTCGGGCTGAAAACGCTTGTTTGGAACATTTCATTAATGTTGACTATAATTCATAAACTAAGCATTTTTCAGCTGAAATAATGAATGTAGTCCTCTTAATTCTTGCTTCTAAAGCATACGCAAGCAGAAATTTCAATGTACAATGATGTTTTTAAAAAAACAGTCAAAATGTGCTCCACTCGGGCTGAAAACGCTGTTGGGGACATTTCATTAATGTTGACTATAAATCATAAACTAAGCATTTCTCAGCTGAAATAATGAATGTAGTCCTCTTAATTCTTGCTTCTAAAGCATACGCAAGCAGAAATTTCAATGTACAATGATGTTTTTAAAAAAACAGTCAAAATGTGCTCCACTCGGGCTGAAAACGCTTGTTTGGGACATTTCATTAATGTTGACTATAAATCATAAACTAAGCATTTTTCAGCTGAAATAATGAATGTAGTCCTCTTAATTCTAGCTTCTAAAGCATACGCAAGCAGAAATTTCAATGTACAATGATGTTTTTAAAAAAACAGTCAAAATGTGCTCCACTCGGGCTGAAAACGCTTGTTTGGGACATTACATTAATGGTGACTATAAATCATAAACTAAGCATTTTTCAGCTGAAATAATGAATGTAGTCCTCTTAATTCTTGCTTCTAAAGCATACGCAAGCAGAAATTTCAATGTACAAAGATGTTTTTAAAAAAACAGTCAAAATGTGCTCCACTCGGGCTGAAAACGCTTGTTTGGGACATTTCATTAATGTTGACTATAAATCATAAACTAAGCATTTTTCAGCTGAAATAATGAATGTAGTCCTCTTAATTCTAGCTTCTAAAGCATACGCAAGCAGAAATTTCAATGTACAATGATGTTTTTAAAAAAACAGTCAAAATGTGCTCCACTCGGGCTGAAAACGCTTGTTTGGGACATTACATTAATGGTGACTATAAATCATAAACTAAGCATTTTTCAGCTGAAAAAATGAATGTAGTCCTCTTAATTCTTGTTTCTAAAGCATACGCAAGCAGAAATTTCAATGTACAATGATGTTTTTAAAAAAACAGTCATAATGTGCTCCACTCGGGCTGAAAACGCTTGTTTGGAACATTTCATTAATGTTGACTATAAATCATAAACTAAGCATTTTTCAGCTGAAATAATGAACGTAGTCCTCTTAATTCTTGCTTCTAAAGCATACGCAAGCAGAAATTTCAATGTACAATGATGTTTTTAAAAAAACAGTCAAAATGTGCTCCACTCGGGCTGAAAACGCTGTTGGGGACTTTTCATTAATGTTGACTATAAATCAAAAACTATGCATTTTTCAGCTGAAATAATGAATGTAGTCCTCTTAATTCTTGCTTCTAAAGCATACGCAAGCAGAAATTTCAATGTACAATGATGTTTTTAAAAAAACAGTCAAAATGTGCTCCACTCGGGCTGAAAACGCTTGTTGGGGACATTACATTAATGTTGACTATAAATCATAAACTAAGCATTTTTCAGCTGAAATAATGAATGTAGTCCTCTTAATTCTTGCTTCTAAAGCATACGCAAACAGAAATTTCAATGTACAATGATGTTTTTAAAAAAACGGTCAAAATGTGCTCCACTCGGGCTGAAAACGCTTGTTTGGAACATTTCATTA
This sequence comes from Hippichthys cyanospilos, assembly GCF_059441005.1. NCBI lineage: Eukaryota > Metazoa > Chordata > Actinopteri > Syngnathiformes > Syngnathidae > Hippichthys > Hippichthys cyanospilos. The sequence goes on from NC_142376.1 coordinate 23,969,248, forward strand.
ATGTTGACTATAATTCATAAACTAAGCATTTTTCAGCTGAAATAATGAATGTAGTCCTCTTAATTCTTGCTTCTAAAGCATACGCAAGCAGAAATTTCAATGTACAATGATGTTTTTAAAAAAACAGTCAAAATGTGCTCCACTCGGGCTGAAAACGCTTGTTTGGGACATTTCATTAATGTTGACTATAAATAATAAACTAAGCATTTTTCAGCTGAAATAATGAATGTAGTCCTCTTAATTCCTGCTTCTAAAGCATACGCAAGCAGAAATTTCAATGTACAATGATGTTTTTAAAAAAAACAGTCAAAATGTGCTCCACTCGGGCTGAAAACGCTTGTTTGGAACATTTCATTAATGTTGACTATAAATCATAAACTAAGCATTTTTCGGCTGAAATAATGAATGTAGTCCTCTTAATTCTTGCTTCTAAAGCATACGCAAGCAGAAATTTCAATGTACAATGATGTTTTTAAAAAAACAGTCAAAATGTGCTCCACTCGGGCTGAAAACGCTGTTGGGGACATTTCATTAATGTTGACTATAAATCAAAAACTAAGCATTTTTCAGCTGAAATAATGAATGTAGTCCTCTTAATTCTTGCTTCTAAAGCATACGCAAACAGAAATTTCAATGTACAATGATGTTTTTAAAAAAACAGTCAAAATGTGCTCCACTCGGGCTGAAAACGCTTGTTTGGAACATTTCATTAATGTTGACTATAAATCATAAACTAAGCATTTTTCAGCTGAAATAATGAATGTAGTCCTCTTAATTCTTGCTTCTAAAGCATACGCAAGCAGAAATTTCAATGTACAATGATGTTTTTAAAAAAACAGTCAAAATGTGCTCCACTCGGGCTGAAAACGCTTGTTTGGGACATTTCATTAATGTTGACTATAAATAATAAACTAAGCATTTTTCAGCTGAAATAATGAATGTAGTCCTCTTAATTCCTGCTTCTAAAGCATACGCAAGCAGAAATTTCAATGTACAATGATGTTTTTAAAAAAACAGTCAAAATGTGCTCCACTCGGGCTGAAAACGCTTGTTGGGGACATTACATTAATGTTGACTATAAATCATAAACTAAGCATTTTTCAGCTGAAATAATGAATGTAGTCCTCTTAATTCTTGCTTCTAAAGCATACGCAAACAGAAATTTCAATGTACAATGATGTTTTTAAAAAAACGGTCAAAATGTGCTCCACTCGGGCTGAAAACGCTTGTTTGGAACATTTCATTAATGTTGACTATAATTCATAAACTAAGCATTTTTCAGCTGAAATAATGAATGTAGTCCTCTTAATTCTTGCTTCTAAAGCATACGCAAGCAGAAATTTCAATGTACAATGATGTTTTAAAAAAAACAGTCAAAATGTGCTCCACTCGGGCTGAAAACGCTTGTTTGGGACATTTCATTAATGTTGACTATAAATAATAAACTAAGCATTTTTCAGCTGAAATAATGAATGTAGTCCTCTTAATTCCTGCTTCTAAAGCATACGCAAGCAGAAATTTCAATGTACAATGATGTTTTTAAAAAAAACAGTCAAAATGTGCTCCACTCGGGCTGAAAACGCTTGTTTGGAACATTTCATTAATGTTGACTATAAATCATAAACTAAGCATTTTTCGGCTGAAATAATGAATGTAGTCCTCTTAATTCTTGCTTCTAAAGCATACGCAAGCAGAAATTTCAATGTACAATGATGTTTTTAAAAAAACAGTCAAAATGTGCTCCACTCGGGCTGAAAACGCTGTTGGGGACATTTCATTAATGTTGACTATAAATCAAAAACTAAGCATTTTTCAGCTGAAATAATGAATGTAGTCCTCTTAATTCTTGCTTCTAAAGCATACGCAAGCAGAAATTTCAATGTACAATGATGTTTTTAAAAAAACAGTCAAAATGTGCTCCACTCGGGCTGAAAACGCTTGTTTGGAACATTTCATTAATGTTGACTATAAATCATAAACTAAGCATTTTTCAGCTGAAATAATGAATGTAGTCCTCTTAATTCTTGCTTCTAAAGCATACGCAAGCAGAAATTTCAATGTACAATGATGTTTTTAAAAAAACAGTCAAAATGTGCTCCACTCGGGCTGAAAACGCTTGTTTGGGACATTTCATTAATGTTGACTATAAATAATAAACTAAGCATTTTTCAGCTGAAATAATGAATGTAGTCCTCTTAATTCCTGCTTCTAAAGCATACGCAAGCAGAAATTTCAATGTACAATGATGTTTTTAAAAAACAGTCAAAATGTGCTCCACTCGGGCTGAAAACGCTTGTTGGGGACATTACATTAATGTTGACTATAAATCATAAACTAAGCATTTTTCAGCTGAAATAATGAATGTAGTCCTCTTAATTCTTGCTTCTAAAGCATACGCAAACAGAAATTTCAATGTACAATGATGTTTTTAAAAAAACGGTCAAAATGTGCTCCACTCGGGCTGAAAACGCTTGTTTGGAACATTTCATTAATGTTGACTATAATTCATAAACTAAGCATTTTTCAGCTGAAATAATGAATGTAGTCCTCTTAATTCTTGCTTCTAAAGCATACGCAAGCAGAAATTTCAATGTACAATGATGTTTTTAAAAAAACAGTCAAAATGTGCTCCACTCGGGCTGAAAACGCTTGTTTGGGACATTTCATTAATGTTGACTATAAATAATAAACTAAGCATTTTTCAGCTGAAATAATGAATGTAGTCCTCTTAATTCCTGCTTCTAAAGCATACGCAAGCAGAAATTTCAATGTACAATGATGTTTTTAAAAAAAACAGTCAAAATGTGCTCCACTCGGGCTGAAAACGCTTGTTTGGAACATTTCATTAATGTTGACTATAAATCATAAACTAAGCATTTTTCGGCTGAAATAATGAATGTAGTCCTCTTAATTCTTGCTTCTAAAGCATACGCAAGCAGAAATTTCAATGTACAATGATGTTTTTAAAAAAACAGTCAAAATGTGCTCCACTCGGGCTGAAAACGCTGTTGGGGACATTTCATTAATGTTGACTATAAATCAAATACTAAGCATTTTTCAGCTGAAATAATGAATGTAGTCCTCTTAATTCTTGCTTCTAAAGCATACGCAAACAGAAATTTCAATGTACAATGATGTTTTTAAAAAAACAGTCAAAATGTGCTCCACTCGGGCTGAAAACGCTTGTTTGGAACATTTCATTAATGTTGACTATAAATCATAAACTAAGCATTTTTCAGCTGAAATAATGAATGTAGTCCTCTTAATTCTTGCTTCTAAAGCATACGCAAGCAGAAATTTCAATGTACAATGATGTTTTTAAAAAAACAGTCAAAATGTGCTCCACTCGGGCTGAAAACGCTGTTGGGGACATTTCATTAATGTTGACTATAAATCAAAAACTAAGCATTTTTCAGCTGAAATAATGAATGTAGTCCTCTTAATTCTTGCTTCTAAAGCATACGCAAGCAGAAATTTCAATGTACAATGATGTTTTTAAAAAAACAGTCAAAATGTGCTCCACTCGGGCTGAAAACGCTGTTGGGGACATTTCATTAATGTTGACTATAAATCAAAAACTAAGCATTTTTCAGCTGAAATAATGAATGTAGTCCTCTTAATTCTTGCTTCTAAAGCATACGCAAGCAGAAATTTCAATGTACAATGATGTTTTTAAAAAAACAGTCAAAATGTGCTCCACTCGGGCTGAAAACGCTGTTGGGGACATTTAATTAATGTTGACTATAAATCAAAAACTAAGCATTTTTCAGCTGAAATAATGAATGTAGTCCTCTTAATTCTTGCTTCTAAAGCATACGCAAGCAGAAATTTCAATGTACAATGATGTTTTTAAAAAAACAGTCAAAATGTGCTCCACTCGGGCTGAAAACGCTTGTTTGGAACATTTCATTAATGTTGACTATAAATCATAAACTAAGCATTTTTCGGCTGAAATAATGCATGTTGTCCTCTTAATTCTTGCTTCTAAAGCATACGCAAGCAGAAATTTCAATGTACAATGATGTTTTTAAAAAAACAGTCAAAATGTGCTCCACTCGGGCTGAAAACGCTGTTGGGGACATTTCATTAATGTTGACTATAAATCAAAAACTAAGCATTTTTCAGCTGAAATAATGAATGTAGTCCTCTTAATTCTTGCTTCTAAAGCATACGCAAACAGAAATTTCAATGTACAATGATGTTTTTAAAAAAACGGTCAAAATGTGCTCCACTCGGGCTGAAAACGCTTGTTTGGAACATTTCATTAATGTTGACTATAATTCATAAACTAAGCATTTTTCAGCTGAAATAATGAATGTAGTCCTCTTAATTCTTGCTTCTAAAGCATACGCAAGCAGAAATTTCAATGTACAATGATGTTTTTAAAAAAACAGTCAAAATGTGCTCCACTCGGGCTGAAAACGCTTGTTTGGAACATTTCATTAATGTTGACTATAAATCATAAACTAAGCATTTTTCAGCTGAAATAATGAATGTAGTCCTCTTAATTCTTGCTTCTAAAGCATACGCAAGCAGAAATTTCAATGTACAATGATGTTTTTAAAAAAACAGTCAAAATGTGCTCCACTCGGGCTGAAAACGCTGTTGGGGACATTTCATTAATGTTGACTATAAATCAAAAACTAAGCATTTTTCAGCTGAAATAATGAATGTAGTCCTCTTAATTCTTGCTTCTAAAGCATACGCAAGCAGAAATTTCAATGTACAATGATGTTTTTAAAAAAACAGTCAAAATGTGCTCCACTCGGGCTGAAAACGCTTGTTGGGGACATTACATTAATGTTGACTATAAATCATAAACTAAGCATTTTTCAGCTGAAATAATGAATGTAGTCCTCTTAATTCTTGCTTCTAAAGCATACGCAAGCAGAAATTTCAATGTACAATGATGTTTTTAAAAAAACGGTCAAAATGTGCTCCACTCGGGCTGAAAACGCTTGTTTGGAACATTTCATTAATGTTGACTATAAATCATAAACTAAGCATTTTTCAGCTGAAATAATGAATGTAGTCCTCTTAATTCTTGCTTCTAAAGCATACGCAAGCAGAAATTTCAATGTACAATGATGTTTTTAAAAAAACAGTCAAAATGTGCTCCACTCGGGCTGAAAACGCTGTTGGGGACATTTCATTAATGTTGACTATAAATCAAAAACTAAGCATTTTTCAGCTGAAATAATGAATGTAGTCCTCTTAATTCTTGCTTCTAAAGCATACGCAAGCAGAAATTTCAATGTACAATGATGTTTTTAAAAAAACAGTCAAAATGTGCTCCACTCGGGCTGAAAACGCTTGTTGGGGACATTACATTAATGTTGACTATAAATAATAAACTAAGCATTTTTCAGCTGAAATAATGAATGTAGTCCTCTTAATTCTTGCTTCTAAAGCATACGCAAACAGATATTTCAATGTACAATGATGTTTTTAAAAAAACGGTCAAAATGTGCTCCACTCGGGCTGAAAACGCTTGTTTGGAACATTTCATCAATGTTGACTATAATTCATAAACTAAGCATTTTTCAGCTGAAATAATGAATGTAGTCCTCTTAATTCTTGCTTCTAAAGCATACGCAAGCAGAAATTTCAATGTACAATTATGTTTTTAAAAAAACAGTCAAAATGTGCTCCACTCGGGCTGAAAACGCTGTTGGGGACATTTCATTAATGTTGACTATAAATCAAAAACTAAGCATTTTTCAGCTGAAATAATGAATGTAGTCCTCTTAATTCTTGCTTCTAAAGCATACGCAAGCAGAAATTTCAATGTACAATGATGTTTTTAAAAAAACAGTCAAAATGTGCTCCACTCGGGCTGAAAACGCTGTTGGGGACATTTCATTAATGTTGACTATAATTCATAAACTAAGCATTTTTCAGCTGAAATAATGAATGTAGTCCTCTTAATTCTTGCTTCTAAAGCATACGCAAGCAGAAATTTCAATGTACAATGATGTTTTTAAAAAAACAGTCAAAATGTGCTCCACTCGGGCTGAAAACGCTGTTGGGGACATTTCATTAATGTTGACTATAAATCAAAAACTAAGCATTTTTCAGCTGAAATAATGAATGTAGTCCTCTTAATTCTTGCTTCTAAAGCATACGCAAACAGAAATTTCAATGTACAATGATGTTTTTAAAAAAACGGTCAAAATGTGCTCCACTCGGGCTGAAAACGCTTGTTTGGAACATTTCATTAATGTTGACTATAATTCATAAACTAAGCATTTTTCAGCTGAAATAATGAATGTAGTCCTCTTAATTCTTGCTTCTAAAGCATACGCAAGCAGAAATTTCAATGTACAATGATGTTTTTAAAAAAACAGTCAAAATGTGCTCCACTCGGGCTGAAAACGCTGTTGGGGACATTTCATTAATGTTGACTATAAATCAAAAACTAAGCATTTTTCAGCTGAAATAATGAATGTAGTCCTCTTAATTCCTGCTTCTAAAGCATACGCAAGCAGAAATTTCAATGTACAATGATGTTTTTAAAAAAACAGTCAAAATGTGCTCCACTCGGGCTGAAAACGCTTGTTTGGAACATTTCATTATTGTTGACTATAAATCATAAACTAAGCATTTTTCGGCTGAAATAATGAATGTAGTCCTCTTAATTCTTGCTTCTAAAGCATACGCAAGCAGAAATTTCAATGTACAATGATGTTTTTAAAAAAACAGTCAAAATGTGCTCCACTCGGGCTGAAAACGCTGTTGGGGACATTTCATTAATGTTGACTATAAATCAAAAACTAAGCATTTTTCAGCTGAAATAATGAATGTAGTCCTCTTAATTCTTGCTTCTAAAGCATACGCAAACAGAAATTTCAATGTACAATGATGTTTTTAAAAAAACGGTCAAAATGTGCTCCACTCGGGCTGAAAACGCTTGTTTGGAACATTTCATTAATGTTGACTATAATTCATAAACTAAGCATTTTTCAGCTGAAATAATGAATGTAGTCCTCTTAATTCTTGCTTCTAAAGCATACGCAAGCAGAAATTTCAATGTACAATGATGTTTTTAAAAAAACAGTCAAAATGTGCTCCACTCGGGCTGAAAACGCTTGTTTGGAACATTTCATTAATGTTGACTATAAATCATAAACTAAGCATTTTTCAGCTGAAATAATGAATGTAGTCCTCTTAATTCTCGCTTCTAAAGCATACGCAAGCAGAAATTTCAATGTACAATGATGTATTTAAAAAAACAGTCAAAATGTGCTCCACTCGGGCTGAAAACGCTTGTTTGGAACAGTTCATTAATGTTGACTATAAATCATAAACTAAGCATTTTTCAGCTGAAATAATGAATGTAGTCCTCTTAATTCTTGCTTCTAAAGCATACGCAAGCAGAAATTTCAATGTACAATGATGTTTTTAAAAAAACAGTCAAAATGTGCTCCACTCGGGCTGAAAACGCTTGTTTGGGACATTACATTAATGTTGACTATAAATCATAAACTAAGCATTTTTCAGCTGAAATAATGAATGTAGTCCTCTTAATTCTTGCTTCTAAAGCATACGCAAACAGAAATTTCAATGTACAATGATGTCTTTAAAAAAACGGTCAAAATGTGCTCCACTCGGGCTGAAAACGCTTGTTTGGAACATTTCATTAATGTTGACTATAAATAATAAACTAAGCATTTTTCAGCTGAAATAATGAATGTAGTCCTCTTAATTCCTGCTTCTAAAGCATACGCAAGCAGAAATTTCAATGTACAATGATGTTTTTAAAAAACAGTCAAAATGTGCTCCACTCGGGCTGAAAACGCTTGTTGGGGACATTACATTAATGTTGACTATAAATCATAAACTAAGCATTTTTCAGCTGAAATAATGAATGTAGTCCTCTTAATTCTTGCTTCTAAAGCATACGCAAACAGAAATTTCAATGTACAATGATGTTTTTAAAAAAACGGTCAAAATGTGCTCCACTCGGGCTGAAAACGCTTGTTTGGAACATTTCATTAATGTTGACTATAATTCATAAACTAAGCATTTTTCAGCTGAAATAATGAATGTAGTCCTCTTAATTCTTGCTTCTAAAGCATACGCAAGCAGAAATTTCAATGTACAATGATGTTTTTAAAAAAACAGTCAAAATGTGCTCCACTCGGGCTGAAAACGCTTGTTTGGGACATTTCATTAATGTTGACTATAAATAATAAACTAAGCATTTTTCAGCTGAAATAATGAATGTAGTCCTCTTAATTCCTGCTTCTAAAGCATACGCAAGCAGAAATTTCAATGTACAATGATGTTTTTAAAAAAAACAGTCAAAATGTGCTCCACTCGGGCTGAAAACGCTTGTTTGGAACATTTCATTAATGTTGACTATAAATCATAAACTAAGCATTTTTCGGCTGAAATAATGAATGTAGTCCTCTTAATTCTTGCTTCTAAAGCATACGCAAGCAGAAATTTCAATGTACAATGATGTTTTTAAAAAAACAGTCAAAATGTGCTCCACTCGGGCTGAAAACGCTGTTGGGGACATTTCATTAATGTTGACTATAAATCAAATACTAAGCATTTTTCAGCTGAAATAATGAATGTAGTCCTCTTAATTCTTGCTTCTAAAGCATACGCAAACAGAAATTTCAATGTACAATGATGTTTTTAAAAAAACAGTCAAAATGTGCTCCACTCGGGCTGAAAACGCTTGTTTGGAACATTTCATTAATGTTGACTATAAATCATAAACTAAGCATTTTTCAGCTGAAATAATGAATGTAGTCCTCTTAATTCTTGCTTCTAAAGCATACGCAAGCAGAAATTTCAATGTACAATGATGTTTTTAAAAAAACAGTCAAAATGTGCTCCACTCGGGCTGAAAACGCTGTTGGGGACATTTCATTAATGTTGACTATAAATCAAAAACTAAGCATTTTTCAGCTGAAATAATGAATGTAGTCCTCTTAATTCTTGCTTCTAAAGCATACGCAAGCAGAAATTTCAATGTACAATGATGTTTTTAAAAAAACAGTCAAAATGTGCTCCACTCGGGCTGAAAACGCTGTTGGGGACATTTCATTAATGTTGACTATAAATCAAAAACTAAGCATTTTTCAGCTGAAATAATGAATGTAGTCCTCTTAATTCTTGCTTCTAAAGCATACGCAAGCAGAAATTTCAATGTACAATGATGTTTTTAAAAAAACAGTCAAAATGTGCTCCACTCGGGCTGAAAACGCTGTTGGGGACATTTCATTAATGTTGACTATAAATCAAAAACTAAGCATTTTTCAGCTGAAATAATGAATGTAGTCCTCTTAATTCTTGCTTCTAAAGCATACGCAAGCAGAAATTTCAATGTACAATGATGTTTTTAAAAAAACAGTCAAAATGTGCTCCACTCGGGCTGAAAACGCTTGTTTGGAACATTTCATTAATGTTGACTATAAATCATAAACTAAGCATTTTTCGGCTGAAATAATGCATGTTGTCCTCTTAATTCTTGCTTCTAAAGCATACGCAAGCAGAAATTTCAATGTACAATGATGTTTTTAAAAAAACAGTCAAAATGTGCTCCACTCGGGCTGAAAACGCTGTTGGGGACATTTCATTAATGTTGACTATAAATCAAAAACTAAGCATTTTTCAGCTGAAATAATGAATGTAGTCCTCTTAATTCTTGCTTCTAAAGCATACGCAAACAGAAATTTCAATGTACAATGATGTTTTTAAAAAAACGGTCAAAATGTGCTCCACTCGGGCTGAAAACGCTTGTTTGGAACATTTCATTAATGTTGACTATAATTCATAAACTAAGCATTTTTCAGCTGAAATAATGAATGTAGTCCTCTTAATTCTTGCTTCTAAAGCATACGCAAGCAGAAATTTCAATGTACAATGATGTTTTTAAAAAAACAGTCAAAATGTGCTCCACTCGGGCTGAAAACGCTTGTTTGGAACATTTCATTAATGTTGACTATAAATCATAAACTAAGCATTTTTCAGCTGAAATAATGAATGTAGTCCTCTTAATTCTTGCTTCTAAAGCATACGCAAGCAGAAATTTCAATGTACAATGATGTTTTTAAAAAAACAGTCAAAATGTGCTCCACTCGGGCTGAAAACGCTGTTGGGGACATTTCATTAATGTTGACTATAAATCAAAAACTAAGCATTTTTCAGCTGAAATAATGAATGTAGTCCTCTTAATTCTTGCTTCTAAAGCATACGCAAGCAGAAATTTCAATGTACAATGATGTTTTTAAAAAAACAGTCAAAATGTGCTCCACTCGGGCTGAAAACGCTTGTTGGGGACATTACATTAATGTTGACTATAAATCATAAACTAAGCATTTTTCAGCTGAAATAATGAATGTAGTCCTCTTAATTCTTGCTTCTAAAGCATACGCAAGCAGAAATTTCAATGTACAATGATGTTTTTAAAAAAACGGTCAAAATGTGCTCCACTCGGGCTGAAAACGCTTGTTTGGAACATTTCATTAATGTTGACTATAAATCATAAACTAAGCATTTTTCAGCTGAAATAATGAATGTAGTCCTCTTAATTCTTGCTTCTAAAGCATACGCAAGCAGAAATTTCAATGTACAATGATGTTTTTAAAAAAACAGTCAAAATGTGCTCCACTCGGGCTGAAAACGCTGTTGGGGACATTTCATTAATGTTGACTATAAATCAAAAACTAAGCATTTTTCAGCTGAAATAATGAATGTAGTCCTCTTAATTCTTGCTTCTAAAGCATACGCAAGCAGAAATTTCAATGTACAATGATGTTTTTAAAAAAACAGTCAAAATGTGCTCCACTCGGGCTGAAAACGCTTGTTGGGGACATTACATTAATGTTGACTATAAATAATAAACTAAGCATTTTTCAGCTGAAATAATGAATGTAGTCCTCTTAATTCTTGCTTCTAAAGCATACGCAAACAGATATTTCAATGTACAATGATGTTTTTAAAAAAACGGTCAAAATGTGCTCCACTCGGGCTGAAAACGCTTGTTTGGAACATTTCATCAATGTTGACTATAATTCATAAACTAAGCATTTTTCAGCTGAAATAATGAATGTAGTCCTCTTAATTCTTGCTTCTAAAGCATACGCAAGCAGAAATTTCAATGTACAATGATGTTTTTAAAAAAACAGTCAAAATGTGCTCCACTCGGGCTGAAAACGCTGTTGGGGACATTTCATTAATGTTGACTATAAATCAAAAACTAAGCATTTTTCAGCTGAAATAATGAATGTAGTCCTCTTAATTCTTGCTTCTAAAGCATACGCAAGCAGAAATTTCAATGTACAATGATGTTTTTAAAAAAACAGTCAAAATGTGCTCCACTCGGGCTGAAAACGCTGTTGGGGACATTTCATTAATGTTGACTATAATTCATAAACTAAGCATTTTTCAGCTGAAATAATGAATGTAGTCCTCTTAATTCTTGCTTCTGAAGCATACGCAAGCAGAAATTTCAATGTACAATGATGTTTTTAAAAAAACAGTCAAAATGTGCTCCACTCGGGCTGAAAACGCTGTTGGGGACATTTCATTAATGTTGACTATAAATCAAAAACTAAGCATTTTTCAGCTGAAATAATGAATGTAGTCCTCTTAATTCTTGCTTCTAAAGCATACGCAAACAGAAATTTCAATGTACAATGATGTTTTTAAAAAAACGGTCAAAATGTGCTCCACTCGGGCTGAAAACGCTTGTTTGGAACATTTCATTAATGTTGACTATAATTCATAAACTAAGCATTTTTCAGCTGAAATAATGAATGTAGTCCTCTTAATTCTTGCTTCTAAAGCATACGCAAGCAGAAATTTCAATGTACAATGATGTTTTTAAAAAAACAGTCAAAATGTGCTCCACTCGGGCTGAAAACGCTGTTGGGGACATTTCATTAATGTTGACTATAAATCAAAAACTAAGCATTTTTCAGCTGAAATAATGAATGTAGTCCTCTTAATTCCTGCTTCTAAAGCATACGCAAGCAGAAATTTCAATGTACAATGATGTTTTTAAAAAAACAGTCAAAATGTGCTCCACTCGGGCTGAAAACGCTTGTTTGGAACATTTCATTATTGTTGACTATAAATCATAAACTAAGCATTTTTCGGCTGAAATAATGAATGTAGTCCTCTTAATTCTTGCTTCTAAAGCATACGCAAGCAGAAATTTCAATGTACAATGATGTTTTTAAAAAAACAGTCAAAATGTGCTCCACTCGGGCTGAAAACGCTGTTGGGGACATTTCATTAATGTTGACTATAAATCAAAAACTAAGCATTTTTCAGCTGAAATAATGAATGTAGTCCTCTTAATTCTTGCTTCTAAAGCATACGCAAACAGAAATTTCAATGTACAATGATGTTTTTAAAAAAACGGTCAAAATGTGCTCCACTCGGGCTGAAAACGCTTGTTTGGAACATTTCATTAATGTTGACTATAATTCATAAACTAAGCATTTTTCAGCTGAAATAATGAATGTAGTCCTCTTAATTCTTGCTTCTAAAGCATACGCAAGCAGAAATTTCAATGTACAATGATGTTTTTAAAAAAACAGTCAAAATGTGCTCCACTCGGGCTGAAAACGCTTGTTTGGAACATTTCATTAATGTTGACTATAAATCATAAACTAAGCATTTTTCAGCTGAAATAATGAATGTAGTCCTCTTAATTCTCGCTTCTAAAGCATACGCAAGCAGAAATTTCAATGTACAATGATGTATTTAAAAAAACAGTCAAAATGTGCTCCACTCGGGCTGAAAACGCTTGTTTGGAACAGTTCATTAATGTTGACTATAAATCATAAACTAAGCATTTTTCAGCTGAAATAATGAATGTAGTCCTCTTAATTCTTGCTTCTAAAGCATACGCAAGCAGAAATTTCAATGTACAATGATGTTTTTAAAAAAACAGTCAAAATGTGCTCCACTCGGGCTGAAAACGCTTGTTTGGGACATTACATTAATGTTGACTATAAATCATAAACTAAGCATTTTTCAGCTGAAATAATGAATGTAGTCCTCTTAATTCTTGCTTCTAAAGCATACGCAAACAGAAATTTCAATGTACAATGATGTCTTTAAAAAAACGGTCAAAATGTGCTCCACTCGGGCTGAAAACGCTTGTTTGGAACATTTCATTAATGTTGACTATAAATAATAAACTAAGCATTTTTCAGCTGAAATAATGAATGTAGTCCTCTTAATTCCTGCTTCTAAAGCATACGCAAGCAGAAATTTCAATGTACAATGATGTTTTTAAAAAACAGTCAAAATGTGCTCCACTCGGGCTGAAAACGCTTGTTGGGGACATTACATTAATGTTGACTATAAATCATAAACTAAGCATTTTTCAGCTGAAATAATGAATGTAGTCCTCTTAATTCTTGCTTCTAAAGCATACGCAAACAGAAATTTCAATGTACAATGATGTTTTTAAAAAAACGGTCAAAATGTGCTCCACTCGGGCTGAAAACGCTTGTTTGGAACATTTCATTAATGTTGACTATAATTCATAAACTAAGCATTTTTCAGCTGAAATAATGAATGTAGTCCTCTTAATTCTTGCTTCTAAAGCATACGCAAGCAGAAATTTCAATGTACAATGATGTTTTTAAAAAAACAGTCAAAATGTGCTCCACTCGGGCTGAAAACGCTTGTTTGGGACATTTCATTAATGTTGACTATAAATAATAAACTAAGCATTTTTCAGCTGAAATAATGAATGTAGTCCTCTTAATTCCTGCTTCTAAAGCATACGCAAGCAGAAATTTCAATGTACAATGATGTTTTTAAAAAAAACAGTCAAAATGTGCTCCACTCGGGCTGAAAACGCTTGTTTGGAACATTTCATTAATGTTGACTATAAATCATAAACTAAGCATTTTTCGGCTGAAATAATGAATGTAGTCCTCTTAATTCTTGCTTCTAAAGCATACGCAAGCAGAAATTTCAATGTACAATGATGTTTTTAAAAAAACAGTCAAAATGTGCTCCACTCGGGCTGAAAACGCTGTTGGGGACATTTCATTAATGTTGACTATAAATCAAATACTAAGCATTTTTCAGCTGAAATAATGAATGTAGTCCTCTTAATTCTTGCTTCTAAAGCATACGCAAACAGAAATTTCAATGTACAATGATGTTTTTAAAAAAACAGTCAAAATGTGCTCCACTCGGGCTGAAAACGCTTGTTTGGAACATTTCATTAATGTTGACTATAAATCATAAACTAAGCATTTTTCAGCTGAAATAATGAATGTAGTCCTCTTAATTCTTGCTTCTAAAGCATACGCAAGCAGAAATTTCAATGTACAATGATGTTTTTAAAAAAACAGTCAAAATGTGCTCCACTCGGGCTGAAAACGCTGTTGGGGACATTTCATTAATGTTGACTATAAATCAAAAACTAAGCATTTTTCAGCTGAAATAATGAATGTAGTCCTCTTAATTCTTGCTTCTAAAGCATACGCAAGCAGAAATTTCAATGTACAATGATGTTTTTAAAAAAACAGTCAAAATGTGCTCCACTCGGGCTGAAAACGCTGTTGGGGACATTTCATTAATGTTGACTATAAATCAAAAACTAAGCATTTTTCAGCTGAAATAATGAATGTAGTCCTCTTAATTCTTGCTTCTAAAGCATACGCAAGCAGAAATTTCAATGTACAATGATGTTTTTAAAAAAACAGTCAAAATGTGCTCCACTCGGGCTGAAAACGCTGTTGGGGACATTTCATTAATGTTGACTATAAATCAAAAACTAAGCATTTTTCAGCTGAAATAATGAATGTAGTCCTCTTAATTCTTGCTTCTAAAGCATACGCAAGCAGAAATTTCAATGTACAATGATGTTTTTAAAAAAACAGTCAAAATGTGCTCCACTCGGGCTGAAAACGCTTGTTTGGAACATTTCATTAATGTTGACTATAAATCATAAACTAAGCATTTTTCGGCTGAAATAATGCATGTTGTCCTCTTAATTCTTGCTTCTAAAGCATACGCAAGCAGAAATTTCAATGTACAATGATGTTTTTAAAAAAACAGTCAAAATGTGCTCCACTCGGGCTGAAAACGCTGTTGGGGACATTTCATTAATGTTGACTATAAATCAAAAACTAAGCATTTTTCAGCTGAAATAATGAATGTAGTCCTCTTAATTCTTGCTTCTAAAGCATACGCAAACAGAAATTTCAATGTACAATGATGTTTTTAAAAAAACGGTCAAAATGTGCTCCACTCGGGCTGAAAACGCTTGTTTGGAACATTTCATTAATGTTGACTATAATTCATAAACTAAGCATTTTTCAGCTGAAATAATGAATGTAGTCCTCTTAATTCTTGCTTCTAAAGCATACGCAAGCAGAAATTTCAATGTACAATGATGTTTTTAAAAAAACAGTCAAAATGTGCTCCACTCGGGCTGAAAACGCTTGTTTGGAACATTTCATTAATGTTGACTATAAATCATAAACTAAGCATTTTTCAGCTGAAATAATGAATGTAGTCCTCTTAATTCTTGCTTCTAAAGCATACGCAAGCAGAAATTTCAATGTACAATGATGTTTTTAAAAAAACAGTCAAAATGTGCTCCACTCGGGCTGAAAACGCTGTTGGGGACATTTCATTAATGTTGACTATAAATCAAAAACTAAGCATTTTTCAGCTGAAATAATGAATGTAGTCCTCTTAATTCTTGCTTCTAAAGCATACGCAAGCAGAAATTTCAATGTACAATGATGTTTTTAAAAAAACAGTCAAAATGTGCTCCACTCGGGCTGAAAACGCTTGTTGGGGACATTACATTAATGTTGACTATAAATCATAAACTAAGCATTTTTCAGCTGAAATAATGAATGTAGTCCTCTTAATTCTTGCTTCTAAAGCATACGCAAGCAGAAATTTCAATGTACAATGATGTTTTTAAAAAAACGGTCAAAATGTGCTCCACTCGGGCTGAAAACGCTTGTTTGGAACATTTCATTAATGTTGACTATAAATCATAAACTAAGCATTTTTCAGCTGAAATAATGAATGTAGTCCTCTTAATTCTTGCTTCTAAAGCATACGCAAGCAGAAATTTCAATGTACAATGATGTTTTTAAAAAAACAGTCAAAATGTGCTCCACTCGGGCTGAAAACGCTGTTGGGGACATTTCATTAATGTTGACTATAAATCAAAAACTAAGCATTTTTCAGCTGAAATAATGAATGTAGTCCTCTTAATTCTTGCTTCTAAAGCATACGCAAGCAGAAATTTCAATGTACAATGATGTTTTTAAAAAAACAGTCAAAATGTGCTCCACTCGGGCTGAAAACGCTTGTTGGGGACATTACATTAATGTTGACTATAAATAATAAACTAAGCATTTTTCAGCTGAAATAATGAATGTAGTCCTCTTAATTCTTGCTTCTAAAGCATACGCAAACAGATATTTCAATGTACAATGATGTTTTTAAAAAAACGGTCAAAATGTGCTCCACTCGGGCTGAAAACGCTTGTTTGGAACATTTCATCAATGTTGACTATAATTCATAAACTAAGCATTTTTCAGCTGAAATAATGAATGTAGTCCTCTTAATTCTTGCTTCTAAAGCATACGCAAGCAGAAATTTCAATGTACAATGATGTTTTTAAAAAAACAGTCAAAATGTGCTCCACTCGGGCTGAAAACGCTGTTGGGGACATTTCATTAATGTTGACTATAAATCAAAAACTAAGCATTTTTCAGCTGAAATAATGAATGTAGTCCTCTTAATTCTTGCTTCTAAAGCATACGCAAGCAGAAATTTCAATGTACAATGATGTTTTTAAAAAAACAGTCAAAATGTGCTCCACTCGGGCTGAAAACGCTGTTGGGGACATTTCATTAATGTTGACTATAATTCATAAACTAAGCATTTTTCAGCTGAAATAATGAATGTAGTCCTCTTAATTCTTGCTTCTGAAGCATACGCAAGCAGAAATTTCAATGTACAATGATGTTTTTAAAAAAACAGTCAAAATGTGCTCCACTCGGGCTGAAAACGCTGTTGGGGACATTTCATTAATGTTGACTATAAATCAAAAACTAAGCATTTTTCAGCTGAAATAATGAATGTAGTCCTCTTAATTCTTGCTTCTAAAGCATACGCAAACAGAAATTTCAATGTACAATGATGTTTTTAAAAAAACGGTCAAAATGTGCTCCACTCGGGCTGAAAACGCTTGTTTGGAACATTTCATTAATGTTGACTATAATTCATAAACTAAGCATTTTTCAGCTGAAATAATGAATGTAGTCCTCTTAATTCTTGCTTCTAAAGCATACGCAAGCAGAAATTTCAATGTACAATGATGTTTTTAAAAAAACAGTCAAAATGTGCTCCACTCGGGCTGAAAACGCTGTTGGGGACATTTCATTAATGTTGACTATAAATCAAAAACTAAGCATTTTTCAGCTGAAATAATGAATGTAGTCCTCTTAATTCCTGCTTCTAAAGCATACGCAAGCAGAAATTTCAATGTACAATGATGTTTTTAAAAAAACAGTCAAAATGTGCTCCACTCGGGCTGAAAACGCTTGTTTGGAACATTTCATTATTGTTGACTATAAATCATAAACTAAGCATTTTTCGGCTGAAATAATGAATGTAGTCCTCTTAATTCTTGCTTCTAAAGCATACGCAAGCAGAAATTTCAATGTACAATGATGTTTTTAAAAAAACAGTCAAAATGTGCTCCACTCGGGCTGAAAACGCTGTTGGGGACATTTCATTAATGTTGACTATAAATCAAAAACTAAGCATTTTTCAGCTGAAATAATGAATGTAGTCCTCTTAATTCTTGCTTCTAAAGCATACGCAAACAGAAATTTCAATGTACAATGATGTTTTTAAAAAAACGGTCAAAATGTGCTCCACTCGGGCTGAAAACGCTTGTTTGGAACATTTCATTAATGTTGACTATAATTCATAAACTAAGCATTTTTCAGCTGAAATAATGAATGTAGTCCTCTTAATTCTTGCTTCTAAAGCATACGCAAGCAGAAATTTCAATGTACAATGATGTTTTTAAAAAAACAGTCAAAATGTGCTCCACTCGGGCTGAAAACGCTTGTTTGGAACATTTCATTAATGTTGACTATAAATCATAAACTAAGCATTTTTCAGCTGAAATAATGAATGTAGTCCTCTTAATTCTCGCTTCTAAAGCATACGCAAGCAGAAATTTCAATGTACAATGATGTATTTAAAAAAACAGTCAAAATGTGCTCCACTCGGGCTGAAAACGCTTGTTTGGAACAGTTCATTAATGTTGACTATAAATCATAAACTAAGCATTTTTCAGCTGAAATAATGAATGTAGTCCTCTTAATTCTTGCTTCTAAAGCATACGCAAGCAGAAATTTCAATGTACAATGATGTTTTTAAAAAAACAGTCAAAATGTGCTCCACTCGGGCTGAAAACGCTTGTTTGGGACATTACATTAATGTTGACTATAAATCATAAACTAAGCATTTTTCAGCTGAAATAATGAATGTAGTCCTCTTAATTCTTGCTTCTAAAGCATACGCAAACAGAAATTTCAATGTACAATGATGTCTTTAAAAAAACGGTCAAAATGTGCTCCACTCGGGCTGAAAACGCTTGTTTGGAACATTTCATTAATGTTGACTATAATTCATAAACTAAGCATTTTTCAGCTGAAATAATGAATGTAGTCCTCTTAATTCTTGCTTCTAAAGCATACGCAAGCAGAAATTTCAATGTACAATGATGTTTTTAAAAAAACAGTCAAAATGTGCTCCACTCGGGCTGAAAACGCTTGTTTGGGACATTACATTAATGTTGACTATAAATCATAAACTAAGCATTTTTCAGCTGAAATAATGAATGTAGTCCTCTTAATTCTTGCTTCTAAAGCATACGCAAACAGAAATTTCAATGTACAATGATGTCTTTAAAAAAACGGTCAAAATGTGCTCCACTCGGGCTGAAAACGCTTGTTTGGAACATTTCATTAATGTTGACTATAATTCATAAACTAAGCATTTTTCAGCTGAAATAATGAATGTAGTCCTCTTAATTCTTGCTTCTAAAGCATACGCAAGCAGAAATTTCAATGTACAATGATGTTTTTAAAAAAACAGTCAAAATGTGCTCCACTCGAGCTGAAAACGCTGTTGGGGACATTTCATTAATGTTGACTATAAATCAAAAACTAAGCATTTTTCAGCTGAAATAATGAATGTAGTCCTCTTAATTCTTGCTTCTAAAGCATACGCAAGCAGAAATTTCAATGTACAATGATGTTTTTAAAAAAACAGTCAAAATGTGCTCCACTCGGGCTGAAAACGCTGTTGGGGACATTTCATTAATGTTGACTATAAATCAAAAACTAAGCATTTTTCAGCTGAAATAATGAATGTAGTCCTCTTAATTCTTGCTTCTAAAGCATACGCAAGCAGAAATTTCAATGTACAATGATGTTTTTAAAAAAACAGTCAAAATGTGCTCCACTCGGGCTGAAAACGCTTGTTTGGAACATTTCATTAATGTTGACTATAAATCATAAACTAAGCATTTTTCGGCTGAAATAATGCATGTTGTCCTCTTAATTCTTGCTTCTAAAGCATACGCAAGCAGAAATTTCAATGTACAATGATGTTTTTAAAAAAACAGTCAAAATGTGCTCCACTCGGGCTGAAAACGCTGTTGGGGACATTTCATTAATGTTGACTATAAATCAAAAACTAAGCATTTTTCAGCTGAAATAATGAATGTAGTCCTCTTAATTCTTGCTTCTAAAGCATACGCAAACAGAAATTTCAATGTACAATGATGTTTTTAAAAAAACGGTCAAAATGTGCTCCACTCGGGCTGAAAACGCTTGTTTGGAACATTTCATTAATGTTGACTATAATTCATAAACTAAGCATTTTTCAGCTGAAATAATGAATGTAGTCCTCTTAATTCTTGCTTCTAAAGCATACGCAAGCAGAAATTTCAATGTACAATGATGTTTTTAAAAAAACAGTCAAAATGTGCTCCACTCGGGCTGAAAACGCTTGTTTGGAACATTTCATTAATGTTGACTATAAATCATAAA
This sequence comes from Hippichthys cyanospilos, assembly GCF_059441005.1. Lineage (NCBI taxonomy): Eukaryota > Metazoa > Chordata > Actinopteri > Syngnathiformes > Syngnathidae > Hippichthys > Hippichthys cyanospilos. Next base: position 23,989,344 of record NC_142376.1, read on the forward strand.
CTAAGCATTTTTCAGCTGAAATAATGAATGTAGTCCTCTTAATTCTTGCTTCTAAAGCATACGCAAGCAGAAATTTCAATGTACAATGATGATTTTAAAAAAACAGTCAAAATGTGCTCCACTCGGGCTGAAAACGCTGTTGGGGACATTTCATTAATGTTGACTATAAATCAAAAACTAAGCATTTTTCAGCTGAAATAATGAATGTAGTCCTCTTAATTCTTGCTTCTAAAGCATACGCAAGCAGAAATTTCAATGTACAATGATGTTTTTAAAAAAACAGTCAAAATGTGCTCCACTCGGGCTGAAAACGCTTGTTGGGGACATTACATTAATGTTGACTATAAATCATAAACTAAGCATTTTTCAGCTGAAATAATGAATGTAGTCCTCTTAATTCTTGCTTCTAAAGCATACGCAAGCAGAAATTTCAATGTACAATGATGTTTTTAAAAAAACGGTCAAAATGTGCTCCACTCGGGCTGAAAACGCTTGTTTGGAACATTTCATTAATGTTGACTATAAATCATAAACTAAGCATTTTTCAGCTGAAATAATGAATGTAGTCCTCTTAATTCTTGCTTCTAAAGCATACGCAAGCAGAAATTTCAATGTACAATGATGTTTTTAAAAAAACAGTCAAAATGTGCTCCACTCGGGCTGAAAACGCTGTTGGGGACATTTCATTAATGTTGACTATAAATCAAAAACTAAGCATTTTTCAGCTGAAATAATGAATGTAGTCCTCTTAATTCTTGCTTCTAAAGCATACGCAAGCAGAAATTTCAATGTACAATGATGTTTTTAAAAAAACAGTCAAAATGTGCTCCACTCGGGCTGAAAACGCTTGTTGGGGACATTACATTAATGTTGACTATAAATAATAAACTAAGCATTTTTCAGCTGAAATAATGAATGTAGTCCTCTTAATTCTTGCTTCTAAAGCATACGCAAACAGATATTTCAATGTACAATGATGTTTTTAAAAAAACGGTCAAAATGTGCTCCACTCGGGCTGAAAACGCTTGTTTGGAACATTTCATCAATGTTGACTATAATTCATAAACTAAGCATTTTTCAGCTGAAATAATGAATGTAGTCCTCTTAATTCTTGCTTCTAAAGCATACGCAAGCAGAAATCTCAATGTACAATGATGTTTTTAAAAAAACAGTCAAAATGTGCTCCACTCGGGCTGAAAACGCTGTTGGGGACATTTCATTAATGTTGACTATAAATCAAAAACTAAGCATTTTTCAGCTGAAATAATGAATGTAGTCCTCTTAATTCTTGCTTCTAAAGCATACGCAAGCAGAAATTTCAATGTACAATGATGTTTTTAAAAAAACAGTCAAAATGTGCTCCACTCGGGCTGAAAACGCTGTTGGGGACATTTCATTAATGTTGACTATAATTCATAAACTAAGCATTTTTCAGCTGAAATAATGAATGTAGTCCTCTTAATTCTTGCTTCTAAAGCATACGCAAGCAGAAATTTCAATGTACAATGATGTTTTTAAAAAAACAGTCAAAATGTGCTCCACTCGGGCTGAAAACGCTGTTGGGGACATTTCATTAATGTTGACTATAAATCAAAAACTAAGCATTTTTCAGCTGAAATAATGAATGTAGTCCTCTTAATTCTTGCTTCTAAAGCATACGCAAACAGAAATTTCAATGTACAATGATGTTTTTAAAAAAACGGTCAAAATGTGCTCCACTCGGGCTGAAAACGCTTGTTTGGAACATTTCATTAATGTTGACTATAATTCATAAACTAAGCATTTTTCAGCTGAAATAATGAATGTAGTCCTCTTAATTCTTGCTTCTAAAGCATACGCAAGCAGAAATTTCAATGTACAATGATGTTTTTAAAAAAACAGTCAAAATGTGCTCCACTCGGGCTGAAAACGCTGTTGGGGACATTTCATTAATGTTGACTATAAATCATAAACTAAGCATTTTTCAGCTGAAATAATGAATGTAGTCCTCTTAATTCTTGCTTCTAAAGCATACGCAAGCAGAAATTTCAATGTACAATGATGTTTTTAAAAAAACGGTCAAAATGTGCTCCACTCGGGCTGAAAACGCTTGTTTGGAACATTTCATTAATGTTGACTATAAATCATAAACTAAGCATTTTTCAGCTGAAATAATGAATGTAGTCCTCTTAATTCTTGCTTCTAAAGCATACGCAAGCAGAAATTTCAATGTACAATGATGTTTTTAAAAAAACAGTCAAAATGTGCTCCACTCGGGCTGAAAACGCTTGTTTGGGACATTACATTAATGTTGACTATAAATCATAAACTAAGCATTTTTCAGCTGAAATAATGAATGTAGTCCTCTTAATTCTTGCTTCTAAAGCAGACGCAAGCAGAAATTTCAATGTACAATGATGTTTTTAAAAAAATGGTCAAAATGTGCTCCACTCGGGCTGAAAACGCTTGTTTGGAACATTTCATTAATGTTGACTATAAATCATAAACTAAGCATTTTTCAGCTGAAATAATGAATGTAGTCCTCTTAATTCTTGCTTCTAAAGCATACGCAAGCAGAAATTTCAATGTACAATGATGTTTTTAAAAAAAACAGTCAAAATTTGCTCCACTCGGGCTGAAAACGCTGTTGGGGACATTTCATTAATGTTGACTATAAATCAAAAACTAAGCATTTTTCAGCTGAAATAATGAATGTAGTCCTCTTAATTCTTGCTTCTAAAGCATATGCAAGCAGAAATTTCAATGTACAATGATGTTTTTAAAAAAACGGTCAAAATGTGCTCCACTCGGGCTGAAAACGCTTGTTTGGAACATTTCATCAATGTTGACTATAATTCATAAACTAAGCATTTTTCAGCTGAAATAATGAATGTAGTCCTCTTAATTCTTGCTTCTAAAGCATACGCAAGCAGAAATTTCAATGTACAATGATGTTTTTAAAAAAACAGTCAAAATGTGCTCCACTCGGGCTGAAAACGCTGTTGGGGACATTTCATTAATGTTGACTATAAATCATAAACTAAGCATTTTTCAGCTGAAATAATGAATGTAGTCCTCTTAATTCTTGCTTCTAAAGCATACGCAAGCAGAAATTTCAATGTACAATGATGTTTTTAAAAAAACGGTCAAAATGTGCTCCACTCGGGCTGAAAACGCTTGTTTGGAACATTTCATTAATGTTGACTATAAATCATAAACTAAGCATTTTTCAGCTGAAATAATGAATGTAGTCCTCTTAATTCTTGCTTCTAAAGCATACGCAAGCAGAAATTTCAATGTACAATGATGTTTTTAAAAAAACAGTCAAAATGTGCTCCACTCGGGCTGAAAACGCTGTTGGGGACATTTCATTAATGTTGACTATAAATCAAAAACTAAGCATTTTTCAGCTGAAATAATGAATGTAGTCCTCTTAATTCTTGCTTCTAAAGCATACGCAAGCAGAAATTTCAATGTACAATGATGTTTTTAAAAAAACAGTCAAAATGTGCTCCACTCGGGCTGAAAACGCTTGTTGGGGACATTACATTAATGTTGACTATAAATAATAAACTAAGCATTTTTCAGCTGAAATAATGAATGTAGTCCTCTTAATTCTTGCTTCTAAAGCATACGCAAACAGATATTTCAATGTACAATGATGTTTTTAAAAAAACGGTCAAAATGTGCTCCACTCGGGCTGAAAACGCTTGTTTGGAACATTTCATCAATGTTGACTATAATTCATAAACTAAGCATTTTTCAGCTGAAATAATGAATGTAGTCCTCTTAATTCTTGCTTCTAAAGCATACGCAAGCAGAAATTTCAATGTACAATGATGTTTTTAAAAAAACAGTCAAAATGTGCTCCACTCGGGCTGAAAACGCTGTTGGGGACATTTCATTAATGTTGACTATAAATCAAAAACTAAGCATTTTTCAGCTGAAATAATGAATGTAGTCCTCTTAATTCTTGCTTCTAAAGCATACGCAAGCAGAAATTTCAATGTACAATGATGTTTTTAAAAAAACAGTCAAAATGTGCTCCACTCGGGCTGAAAACGCTGTTGGGGACATTTCATTAATGTTGACTATAATTCATAAACTAAGCATTTTTCAGCTGAAATAATGAATGTAGTCCTCTTAATTCTTGCTTCTAAAGCATACGCAAGCAGAAATTTCAATGTACAATGATGTTTTTAAAAAAACAGTCAAAATGTGCTCCACTCGGGCTGAAAACGCTGTTGGGGACATTTCATTAATGTTGACTATAAATCAAAAACTAAGCATTTTTCAGCTGAAATAATGAATGTAGTCCTCTTAATTATTGCTTCTAAAGCATACGCAAACAGAAATTTCAATGTACAATGATGTTTTTAAAAAAACGGTCAAAATGTGCTCCACTCGGGCTGAAAACGCTTGTTTGGAACATTTCATTAATGTTGACTATAATTCATAAACTAAGCATTTTTCAGCTGAAATAATGAATGTAGTCCTCTTAATTCTTGCTTCTAAAGCATACGCAAGCAGAAATTTCAATGTACAATGATGTTTTTAAAAAAACAGTCAAAATGTGCTCCACTCGGGCTGAAAACGCTGTTGGGGACATTTCATTAATGTTGACTATAAATCAAAAACTAAGCATTTTTCAGCTGAAATAATGAATGTAGTCCTCTTAATTCCTGCTTCTAAAGCATACGCAAGCAGAAATTTCAATGTACAATGATGTTTTTAAAAAAACAGTCAAAATGTGCTCCACTCGGGCTGAAAACGCTTGTTTGGAACATTTCATTATTGTTGACTATAAATCATAAACTAAGCATTTTTCGGCTGAAATAATGAATGTAGTCCTCTTAATTCTTGCTTCTAAAGCATACGCAAGCAGAAATTTCAATGTACAATGATGTTTTTAAAAAAACAGTCAAAATGTGCTCCACTCGGGCTGAAAACGCTGTTGGGGACATTTCATTAATGTTGACTATAAATCAAAAACTAAGCATTTTTCAGCTGAAATAATGAATGTAGTCCTCTTAATTCTTGCTTCTAAAGCATACGCAAACAGAAATTTCAATGTACAATGATGTTTTTAAAAAAACGGTCAAAATGTGCTCCACTCGGGCTGAAAA